>NC_087210.1:82298267-82305767 GCF_015104395.2 Macrobrachium nipponense | reverse complement strand
TCTGATCCAAAGTTAATCTGTACCTTTTCAGCGATAAATAATGATGATGATGATGATGATAACAACAACAACAACAACAATAATAATAATAATAATAATAATAATAATAATAATAATAATAATAATAATAATAATAATAATATTGACGAATACTAACTCAACAACCTTGATGAACGTATGACATACAAAACGACACATTTTATAGATTGGAGACACTGCATATAAATGCACGCAAATGCACACACACACACACACGTATAAGTGTGCGTGCCTAACTGCAAATATGAAGTGTATGTGCAGAAAATAGTTATACGTTTCTGTACATATGCTTTTCGGTAAACTGCAAATACAAAACTTAGCACGGAGTCATAACAGTCAGTTGCAGTCTAAAAGACTGCCAGTTGCTGAAAAAATATATAAAAAATATAAAGAAAAAACAGGCTCTGCAGTGCATTCAAGCTAACTGATGAGTATTTACGCAGAAATTTGCTATTATGATTATATAATAAATATTTTAAAAATATAATCCATACGAAACCTGTTCGTATGGAACAAGCCCACCAAAGAGGCCACTGACTTGAAATTCAAGATTCCAAAGAATATGGCGTTCATTAGGAGGAAGTAAAAGGAAGTAAAAAATAAAAAAAAATAAATTAATAAATATAAAAAAGTATCAAAATGCAAAAAAGAATAGGATAGTAATGCTTTTCATTTTCGTTATATCACCTTCCAATGGACACCAACTCTTCGATAACAGCATTTAATATCACCTTCAACATATATTCACAGAAATTACTTTTCTATATTTCTCAGCATTAATTACGTTGTTTTTAAATAGTGCCTACTGCAATATCATAATGGTCTTGCATTTTCTCTGCTAAACATTTGTGACCTTCTGTTACTTCTTTCAAATGGACAACATATTATTGGAAAGCTTGAATTTCATGTCAATGGCCCCTGAATAATAATAATAATAAAATAATAATAATAATAATAATATAATAATAATAATAATAATAATAAGAGATGGACTCCTAAGGAGGCAGGATGCAACCCTGAAACCCATAATATAAAACCACCCAGTCGAATAGGATGGTTGTGATAGAACTCTGCAAACCCCACCACCCCACCACCAAAAAAAATTATAGGTTAACCTTCTAAAATGCAAATATGAAAAATAATTCTTTCTGTCAAAGGCTTAAGGGAAAGAAGAAAAGAATGGAAAGGTTGAAAAAGGGACTTAATTATCACTTATTTTTTTGTCTACTGTGTGTTGTGGCTGTTCTATACTAAGCATAAGAAAAATTTTGTGACTTTTCCCTAGATTCAAAAGGATAAAAAATATATAATACTAAAAGGAATATTGAAAAAACATCACCTGTAGATTACTATAGTAGATTCACATCACCCATGCATCTGATGTCTAGGTCAGTCCCTTACGGCGCTCCTGATTGGGGGTTGATAAGCCAATCACAGGACTGGAAACTCTCACTCTCTCGAAAGAGAGTTCACATAGGCAGGATGTATGTTCCACCTCTCCTGAGGGATTCTTTTGAAAGACGTATCCCTCAGGAGAGGTGGAACATACATCCTGCCAATGTGAACTCTCGGGAGAGACTGAGAGCTTCCAGCCCTGTGACTAGCTTATCAACAGCCAATCAGGAGCGCCGTAAGGGACTGGCCTAGACATCAGATGCACGGGTGATGTGAATCTACTATAACAGGAATATAGGACATTTACAATAATTATTGTAAATTCTTTACAATATTTATTTCTCGTAGGTGACATAACAAAAATGGATGGGGAACTTTACGCTGCCCTTAGCTTAAAAAATATCCTTTTGGACAAAAATAAAATTCAGAATTATTATCTTGCGAAGCATTACAAAACTTTTTTAAAAAGATCTAACAAAAATGAACGTAAATCCTGCCCTTCCAAACATAACGAGGATTTTGGAGCCTGAAACGATTCCTCACTCTCTTCTCCTCACAGGCGTAGGTGAGAGGCATCTTCTCCCTCAGGAGAAGGGGTCCCATGCACCCTGGGGGGGGGGGGGGGGGGACGACTTGGTCGTCGGGTCGCGAAGGATATCTGGTCCCCTCCGGAGTTGGTTTACACGTGTTGGTCGTCTATGCAAGAATTGGCGCCTGGGAGGGGTGGAAGGGGAGGGGTGGAAGGGGTGGGGGTAGGGGAGGATGGTTTATAGTCTTCATGTACCCCTTCCCGGTACAAAAATTCTCTTCTCTCTCTCTCTCTCTCTCTCTCTCTCTCTCTCTCTCTCTCTCTCTCTCAGAAAAGCACAATCTGTCTTTGCATTGACATGTAAATTCTATATTCATCAATACAAGTTACTTAAAAAAACAAAAAAAGTAAATATATATACTACATATTGCATATAATTTTTATTTTATAGGTAATATATATTATATTAGACATAACGAAAAGGAGGTTACTCCTCTCTAAATTAAATAAATAAATAAATAAATAAATATATATATTGTTATAATTATTATATCTATATATTATATGTATATATATATATATAGATATATATATACTCATAATATATATATATATATATAATATTCATTGTGAAATGGCCACCGACATGAAAACAGCCCGACAATCAACGCCCACTCGTTCCAATTTGACTAAAATCACGCAAAGCGTTTTAAAAACACGCTCTGATTTCGGGTTAGTTGATACCCCGGGCCACGTGCGCCCATACTGCGGCTGTCTTGTCTTACGGAAGTAGAGAGAGAGAGAGAGAGAGAGAGAGAGAGAGAGAGAGAGAGAGAGAGAGAGAGAGAGAGAGAAAGTGCCCCTCCAAACAGAGAAAGGAAAAAGGCAAAATTATACCAAACAAACACTGGCCTCTCTCCAGTCAATATATGGTTAAATTAAAACATTATAATTTTAACATATTTTGTAAATAACATTGTCAAACGTAAGCTAGGTTGGTAATACAACTTGATCTTTCTTAATGTTGATGTAAATGGATAATTCTTGAAAACAAATATAACATTATTTATGCTGAAATGTAAATAAGGTAATGAGATTATAAGTCGACTGATATTGTTGGGCCAAGGATCAACTTGGGTTACAATGTAAATGTCTTAGTAAGTGTTTCCTGAACGAATCTTTAAAATGTTAATAAAGTACATTTCCTACGGGAATCGAATATTCCTGCATTTGTTGAGTTACATGATATCGTATCCTATACTAATGATAATAATTACCCAAAAAGATTTGTAGTATATTCCAATGATAATAATTACCCAAAAAGATCTGTAGTATATTCCAATGATAATAATTACCCAAAAAGATTTGTAGTATATTCCAATGATAATAATTACCCAAAAAGATCTGTAGTATATTCCAATGATAATAATTACCCAAAAAGATCTGTAGTATATTCCAATGATAATAATTACCCAAAAAGATTGTAGTATATTCAACCAATGATAATAATGGCGAGTCTTAATAAAGATATTTTCAAAATCATGCTAATGTACTTTGATGAAAAAAAAAAAAAAACTTTTGAAAGAATTTTGACTTTGAGAACAAAATGAAAATAACTAAACAAATAAAATAAAAATAAAAAAAATAAAAAAATACATTTGACTTTGGGAATAAAATTAAAAAACGAATAAAATAATAAGACATAAAAATAAAAAAAATTCTTTTGACTTTGAAAATAAAATTAAAAATAAAATAACCATAAACAACACAATTTTTTTTATAAAATACATCTGCCATAAAATCCGGACACGATAATATATATATATATATATATATATATATATATATATATATATATATATATATATATAGAAAGAGAGAGAGAGAGAGAGAGAGAGAGAGAGAGAGAGATTTTCCTTAACTTTACTCGGAAGCATTACCTCTTCAGGAGAGAATACAGACAACCACCCACCCCCTCTCTCCTCCCACATGGGACGTCTACGGCACGCGCCTCGTGTCCTGATGGATCATCCCTTCTCTCAAGTTTGCCCCTCCCCCCTACCCCCAAAACCTCCTTGCTCCAACTCCCCCGACCCCCTCTTCGTCCAAAGCAAAGATTTCCCTATCTGTTTGCCTTGGCATGTTCCTCATTTTTCCTCCAGGATGAGAAGAAGGAAGGCAGAGAGAGAGAGAGAGAGAGAGAGATCCTTACCACACCATACCCAGAGATACCCCAAGAAGGAGGAAGGAGATGGATAAAATAAAAATTTTTAAAAATCCTTACCTCACCATACCCAGAGATACCCCAGGAGTTCCTCGGAGGCTCCTCCTCCTCCTCCTCCTCCTCCTCCTCCTTTTATCCAGATGGCAGTGTTATAAATTCCCTTCTTCTCCGCTCATAAAAAAACCTGCCCATATTGTAAATGCCTCCTGATGTCATATACTTAACTGTTGCGCGTATTTTAAAACCGCAGCCTTCCACGCTGGAGGCCATATCATACACCAAATAACAAAGGACCTCACTCAAGGGAACTCTAGGGACCTCGCAGCACGTGTGAATGAATTAACATAAAAAGGAAAAGAAACGAAGAGATAATTGCGTGTAACTTAGACAATAATTGACCGCAGAATCTTCTTCGAGTATGTACGCAATGTCAAAAAATACTTTATAAGTACAGGGTGTCCATAAAGTCCCAGTACCATTACAAGTATTTATGGTTCAGAATGGTACTGGGACTTTATGGACACCCTCAATGAGAGAATGTGAGGTATTGCATACGATCACTTTCGTTTGTTCGTAAGTAAAGTTCAGGCGATGATGCAACGCATGACTACCTTAATACTATTCAACGTGCATTTGAATGCATTTTTATGGATTTATCAATTTATTCATTAATTTCTTTAAAGCGAGATATCTTCTTTCTGCTTTTCCCTTTCTTCCTCTTACTTTTCCTAATGAACACCATATTTTTTGGAAACGTGGATTTCACGTCAATAGTCCCTGTGAGATTGTTCCGTATGAATAGGGTTCATCTTTATAATAATAATAATAATAATAAAAGTAATAATAAAATAATAATAATGAAATATAATAAACATAATAATAATATAAAAGTTATCGATTAGCTAAAACATAACAAATTATTTTGCTATAATAATAATAATAATAATAATAATAATAATAATAATAATAAATAAAAGATATACGAAATTAGCTAAACTGGCAGTTACATTAATGTAGTAAACATAAATGACTAAGAAAATGAATTTTCAAATATGTATGGTTACGTACACGTACGTAAACATGTGACATAATATCCCTTCCGATACCTATCGTCTAGGAAATATCTGCTATCGTTGTCAGTCCTATGTTAAAATTATGGTCACGAAAGCACAACGTGTGTTAGGATGTGTAGCTAGGAGAGTGACTGGTTGGTACAGAAAGTGGGTATGGGGGCAAGGATGTACCGTTTTTCCTTGGCTGTTTAGCATCTTATGGATAAGGTGATGTGAAATGCTATAGAAAGTATGGGAGATGTAGGTGCTATGGAGAGATGCAAAAATGTCTTGTGAATGGAGTACATATAGGCTGAAGTTGATAGAACAATTGCTGAATGAGAATATTCAAGAGAAAGTTCAGGCAAGTTTAAAGGACTGAATGTATTGCTCGAAGAAGATGTGGTAGTTATGGAATACGAAAACTGATTGGAGAATAGAGTGAAGCATTGCTTGTGTTTGGAGATGATGCTCTGTTGACTGCTTCAAGCACTCTTGAAAGAATCTGAATGTGTCTGTGAAGGGAGGGAGGATTCACAGGCTGGGTACAGATACTGGACCGATGAGGAAGGAGGAGGGCCGGAAGACACACAGAAAGTTTACTGGGAGAAAGGGAGAATGCCAGGGCCATTCACCCTATACCCATTCCCCCATTCTTCCTCCTCTCTTCCTCCACCACCTAAACTACCATGAGCACCCAGCCATGGCAGCAACCTCACCCCCTTTCCCCCAACACCACCTCTTCCCCAGAGCATTCCCCTCGACAGGAGAGGCCGGTGCCCAAAATACCTTGTGGCTTCTGGGGGCTGCTCGAATTCACCACCGTCTCTTACCCCTCTGCCTTCGCTTCTTCTTCTTCTTCTCTTTTCCGACGTCATCATCGCCTTCTCCTGGATATGCAGACTCTTCCTATATCCTCCATCACTTCCTCCTCCTCCTCCTCCTCCTCCTCTCCCTTCTCCGAATCCTTTTTCCTTCCTTTCTTCCGTCTTCGAAGTCAGGCCGTGACACCATGCCACTCAAGTCGTCTCTCGTGTCTATTTTTACGTATTCGTGTCGTTGCTCTATTTGCGAAATACGAGTTACACCCGACAACCCTTTTTCTTACGATTATATCTGAGAAGTCTGCATGCGTTCACACGGGACAAGTCCAAAAGGTCAATAAATAATTCGGCTGAGATAGCAGCTTCCAACGTCGAGAATGGTCAGCTTTTGAGAGCAACGGAGCCCAGAGGCGAAATGTATTTGCAAAATACCAAGGGCATGAGAAGTCCCTCAGACTGAGAGCCATTTCAAAGCAAAGCAAAATCTAAAGACATAATCTTTCTAAGGCAGGTCATAACACTAAATTCCTATGTAATGATTTACTTTCTTATAACCTGCAATTTTATAAATGCTTCTGTGAAGTGTAAAAATGCAACCCTGATGATATAATAAGACTGCATTAAAGAACTGCATCTCAAGAATGTTACTGTGACACGTTTGTTTGTTTGTTTGAATGGTGTTTTTACGTTGCATCGAACAAGTGGTTATTCAGCAACGGGACCAAAGGCTTTACGTGACTTCCGAACCACGTCGAGAGTGAACTTCTATCACCAGAAATGCGCATCTCTAACTCCTCAATGGAATGCCCGAGAATCGAACTCGCGACCACCGAGGTAGCAGGACAAGACCATACCGATCGCGCCACTGAGGCGCTACTGTGACTTACGTAAACGCTGTCTAGTTCATGAATGTACAGCTCAGTTTTACGGAGCTAAACAGTCTGCTGAGGAGTGAAATATACATTGTAAAGCAAATTTATTTAGGTAAAATAACTGCCTGTATTCATACCTTTGGTAGTGTTTGCGTGCGTGCTTTTAAATCTATGATAGTAAAAAAATACATGCCTGACTATGCATTTAAGATAACATGTATGTATACATATGTGTGCTGGTTTCAGGGAAAGCGACTACCAGCTGGATATGTCTGATTTGCGAACATATGCATATTTCAATTTTAATTCGTTATAAACAAATTAATAAATATGTAAGGGGAACATACATTGGAAGACGTATTTTGCGTTTGAATACGCCATTTAAGCAGTAAAATGCTATCTTCTACTTCGCATTAATCATCAATTGGCAAAACAATGCTGATTTATTTTTATTTATGATAAAACTGATGTAATTATTGTCAACAGTTTACCCCAAGAGAGGCTGTGCTTTGACAGGGTCGAGAATAAATCATCCAATGTTAATCAGAATACACTCATAAATTTG
>NC_087210.1:82293267-82295767 GCF_015104395.2 Macrobrachium nipponense | reverse complement strand
TAATGTCCTGTGTGCTTTCCTTATTTTTCCTGGTATAGTTTTGGGCACTATTAATCTACCTCTGCTTGCTCTTTCTGATATTTTTAGTTCCATGATATTTTCTGTTGTTCCTTCTATCTGTTTCCATGCCTGAATTATCATGTAGCGTTCTCTTCTCCTTTCTAGACTATATAATTTTAAGGATTGTAGTCTTTCCCAGTAGTCTAGGTCCTTAACTTCTTCTATTCTAGCTGTAAAGGACCTTGTACACTCTCTATTTGTGCAAATATCCTTTGATAGTGTGGGTACCATATCATATTGCAATATTCAAGTGGGACTACGAACATATGTTTTATAAAGCATAATCATGTGTTCAGCTTTTCTTGTTTTGAAGTGCCGTAACAACATTCCCATTTTTGCTTTACATTTTGCCAACAGAATTGCTATTTGATCATTGCATAACATGTTCCTATTCATCATCACACCAAGGTCTTTAACTGCTTCCTTATTTGTGATTGTCTCATTATTAGGTCCCCTATATGCATATAGCTTTCCTTCTCTGTCTCCATAATTTATTGATTCAAATTTATCAGAGTTAAATACCATCCTATTTACCTCTGCCCAATCATATACTTTGTTAAGGTCTCTTTGTAGAGCGTTCTATCTTCATCACAAGTAATTTCTCTACTTATTCTTGTGTCATCAGCGAAACTACTCACTACCGAATCCTTAACATTACTGTCTATGTCTTCAATCCATAATAACAAACAATATTGCAGCTAGCACCGTACCTTGTGGCACACCGGATATTACCTTGGTTTCATCCGATTTCTCATCGTTTGCAATAACTATCTGTTTTCTGTTGTGTAAATATTCTTTTAACCATCTTCCTACTTTATCTACGATATTGTGTTTTCTAATTTTCTTTGCTAATATATTATGGTCTACTTTGTCAAAAGCTTTTGCAAAGTCTAGATAAACCACATCTGTTTCATTTCCGCTTTTCATATTTTTGAATATGTTCTCACAGTGGACTAACAGTTGGGTTTGTGTACTTTTTCCGGGTACGAAACCGTGTTGTCCTTTATTAAACAAATTATTTTTTATTAAATGTTTCATAATATTTTTCTTCATTACCCTTTCATACACTTTCATAATATGTGATGTTAGACTCACAGGCCTATAATTACTTGCCTCTAGTCTTGATCCACTTTTGAAAGTAGGGGTGATATATGCTAATTTGTGCTCTTCATAAATCTTGCCTGTATCTACACTTTGTCTTAATAATATTGCAAGTGGCTTTGCGATAGAATGAACTACTTTCTTTAACAAAATAGCAGGGACTCCATCCGGCCCTGCAGCAGCTCCATTTTTAATTTCATTAATTGCCTGCACAATATCAGCTTCATTAATTTTCTATGTCAGCTAAATATTCACTATTTTCTTCCCTTACTTCTATATCATTGATCTTCATTATCATTTATTCTAGGGGTGAATTCTCTCTTATATCGTTCCTGCCAGTATGTTGCAATTTCGTTTTTTTCATTCGTTAATCTCCCTTCAATTCTCAGAGGGCCTATTTCTATTCTTCTTTTATTCATCTTCTTCGCATATGAGTATAATAGTTTGGGGTTTTGCTTGATATTTAATAGGGTTTTTTCTATCTTACTTTTTAGTTCTATAACTTTCCATGCATTTTTTTCTTTTGCAAGACCTTTTTTCCACTTTCTGATTTTCTGGAACAAGATCCTTCTGTCTCTTGGTATGCATGAATGATGTTTACTTTTCTTCTTCGGTATATATTTTTCCACTATTTTCTCCAATATTTTATATAATATCTCCGTATTTACCCTTATGTCATCACTTACGAAAATGTTATCCCAATCTTTGTTTAATTCTTCATTAATTTCTGACCATTTTATATTTTTGTACTGTAGAAGTTGTATTTCCATATCCTTCCCACTTTTTCATTTCTTGCTTATCTCTATTTTCACTTGCTTTGGAATGAACTGTTAATTCTATGACATTATGGTCTGAAATACTCGCATTATAAACTATTATTTCTTTAACATAATTCATCTCGTTCACAAATACTAGGTCTAAAGTATTTTCCTTTCTTGTTGGCAGGTGATTTTATTTGTTGAATGTTGTATTTCTAGTAGCATATCTAATAGCTTTTCAAATTGCCTCTTATCTTCTGCACTACTATTACTCTCTTTTTTATATGTATAAGTACAACCACAATCTCCTATTCGTTCTTTCCATTCTACGAAAGGAAAGTTGAAGTCACCAGATAGGAGAATAGTCCAGTCCTTGTGATTTCTACATATATCATCCAATTTTTCAATTATTAAGTCAATCTCCTCTTTAGTATTAGGAGGTCTATATATTACTATGTTCATCAATTTTTCAGATTCAAATTCTACCGCTATTAGTTCACATTCTGAGTTACTATATTTCTCATATATTTTTCCTTGTTTTTTGTCTTTCCCATATATTGCGGTTCCCCTTGATTCCTATT
>NC_087210.1:82260767-82288267 GCF_015104395.2 Macrobrachium nipponense | reverse complement strand
GCCCTGGCCAGGGAGCTCGTTTCAAGAAAGACAAAAAATATATAAAAAACAATTATTAAACTGATTTCTGGATTTAAACAAAAAGTTAGAATATTAAAATTAGGCCAAAGGCCAAGCTCTGGGACCTACGACGAGGTCAGTCAGCACTGAAAGGGAAAATGAGATCAAAAAAGTTTGAAAGGTGTAAACAGGAGGCAAACAATTGTTAGGAGAGGGTGGATAGAAAGATAGAAGAAAGAGAATACGAAAGGAGGTTCAGTAAAAGGAATGAAAGGGGTTGTGGCAGAAAAGAACCTTAAGTAATGCATACAGAACGCCACGTAAGGCGCACTGACGGCACTATCCCCTTATGGGAAGAGATTCCCACAAAAAGTGATCAAGAGAAATTTACAAAAATAACCCAAGTGATAAGAAATCGACCGGGTAAGAAACCTTTAAGCCTCTTAATTCTTCGTGGGGAGGGGGGGGGGGGGGCAGGGGGGGGGGGGGGGGGGCAGAATCTAGTACTCTGCATTTAGTTTGGCAATTTTTTTTTTTTTTTTTTTTTTTTTTTTTTTGGGTGGTTCTTACTTGGCCTCTGACGCTACTAATACTAATTTGGCAACTAGTCTTTTCCTTTCCAATTTCCGCTTTTCCTGCTTTTTCACGGCGATTTTGCTTCCTTCAGCAATTTTCTTCCTCTTCTTCTTCTTCTTAGGATGAATCTATATATATATGGAGTTCCATTCGTTCTAACCGTGCATGACACCTAAGCATAAAAAAATCACCAAACACCGACTGAAGCGGTTCTTTAAGATCACTTACTACTGAACCAGTTGTAATATCTTTATAAATGTATTATGCTAAATTTAAGATCACTTACTACTGAATCAGGTGTTATATCTTTAAAAATGTATTATGCTAAATTTAAGATCACTTACTACTGAACCAGTTGTAATATCTTTAAGAATGTGTTATGGTAAAGATATCTTATTTAATGCATTATGCCATCAAAAGCATCTTTTATAATGCATCACATTATCGATAATTACCTCGTACTTCATTCTAAGAATTCAATCTACCGTGTGCATGAAATGATAGCAAGAAATCACATTACCAAAGTGGTATTAATGGCATCACTATGATTTGGGAAGAAATAGGATCAGTAATCCGAGCATCATGATAATTTTGATGCAGCAGGCAAATATAATTAATAATAATAATAATATCATAATAATATAATAATAATAAAATAATCTACTTGCCAAATAAAAGACAATTTAAAATAAAGTGTATATTTTTTTTCTAAAATTTGCCAGTCAAAATCAAAATTCACTGATCCTGGAGAGAGAGAGAGAGAGAGAGAGAGAGAGAGAGAGAGAGAGAGAGAGAGAGAGAGTATATACATAGGAAGTTGGCCAACATACGTATCAGTGTGTATGTTGGTGTTAGGGAGGTCATGGTGGGTCTTCGCTCCCCAAACCCCCCTCCCCAGCTCTACCCCTTACCCCTTCCCTCCCCCATCCCCTCTCCCTGCTTATTCCCTCAACCAGAAGCGGCCATGAGCGAAGTTGGTGCCAGGACTGATATAGAAATAAAGAATATCTAACGCCAGTGGTCTCTCTCTCTCTCTCTCGCCTTCTGCCATGCACGACCCGCCCCCTAAATTGTTTGGACTGGCTTCAAGTCATGCTCTAAAATTAAAAGCAATCGCTACACGTTAAAAAAAAAAAAAAAAAAAAAAAAAAAAAAAAAAAAAAAAAAAGTTTAAAGAAAGTGCTTGTGAATCAGAACCAATAACTATCCTCTCAACACGAAAAACCCTCATTACTAATGTTGTTGAGAGCGAAATTCAATATACCTTTTTTATCAATTAAAAATCTCTTGTGAAAAAAATTATACCAATCGCCTTTCAGTTTTAAGAAATTGATGAAAATAGAAGAGAGAAAAAAAGTCTTGGTTAGACCATAATGACGACTATTTCTTTCCCTCGACAGCCAGACTTTGGAATGATCTACCTTAAGGTCTCTCCTCTTCTCCCTCATTACTTGCCCAGACCCAATTGTCAGTCCCATCGGCCTCCGTATCACAAGCAAAATTTCATTTCACTGACAGAGTAAATCTCTAATTCAGGGTTTGTGAATATAAATATTTTATGGATGATTTATTATTTATTCATTATTTTTTTTGAAGGCTGAGACTTAAGGCACCAGCTTCCTAACCACCAACAACATGTACATGTTGTTGTTGTTGTTGATGCTGTTGAAAATCAAGCAATTTATTTTATTTATATATTTATTTATTGTCAAACTGGGTCTTTGATCATAGTAAATAAAAAACCAAATAGTCGTTATTGCAAAATCATCTACGATTTTAAACATGGCCACGAACAGACAAAGGAATTTAAATTCATGTGAGGGCAAAAATCGAATTTTGATAATAATTCTAATCATTTTCAAAAAAATATTATCCACTGACTAAATATAAATATTGCAAAATCATTTGTTTTTCAGCTTCTTTGATTCCCAAATTGGTCGAATAAAAAAATGAACCTTTTTAAAGGATAGTTTTTATTTTTTTGTTTTTTTACATTATTATAAAGTTATTTGTTTTCCAGTTTTCAGTTTCTTTAACTCCAAAAATCGAATAAATCGAATAAATAAAGACGTATTTTTAAAGGAGAGTTTTTTTCTTATAAGATATTAGCTATTTGTAAAATTAACTTTTCTTATAAACACGATGTACTTACAGGTATAAAATCAAATAGATTTTAAGTAGATCTTCGATAATGTCACAAGTATAGGTGAAATTACTTGGAATCTACGTCGTCACTTTTATTTTTAGTTTTATGTCAAAGAAAACTATTATTGAGATTGTTTTGTCTGTCCGTTCGTACTTTTTCTGTCCGTCCTTAGATCTTTAAAACTACTGAGGCTAGAGGGCTGCAAATTGGTAAGTTGATCATCCACCCTCCAATCATCAAACATACCAAATTGCAGCCCTCTAGCCTAAGTAGCTTTTATTTTATTTAAAGTTAAAGTTAAAGTTAGCGTTGTTCATGCGGCTGGCACCGGGCGGTGGCTGGAAGTTTCATGGGCCATGACTGAGAGTTTCATAAATTATTACATAGTGTAAAGAAAACTCGACTGCGCCGAAGACACATCACCGCATTTTTTTTAACTTGTTTTATAATGTTTTTAGAAATAATTTTGGGAATGCTATGAAGACTGAATATTTTAAAGAAGAGATGGATCATTTCTGGTGTATTTTTGAAATTTTTAAATATATATTTTTTCTAAAGTTATAACTAGCATGACTCTGAAAGGACTTGAAAATGTTTTCACTTTATTTTTTTGTTCTTTCAAGGATTTTTTTTTTGTACTTTGATTTTTTTTTTGTACTTTGAAGTAAAAATACCTGAATGATTTAAAGTAAACGTTTGAAAAGATCCAAGTTTAAATTTTCAGTTAGTTTTTGGTGAAGGTTTGTGTAGCTTTGAAAAAAGAAATTTGGGTATTTTTTTTTAATCGAAACCTGAATCGATCCCAAACTTTGTTTATCCATGAAAACTCCCCAAAAAACCCGATTTTATTTGAATAAGGTTCTATTGCATCGTGACACCAAAGATCACTAAAATATTAGAAAGACAATATCTTATATATCAAGAAATTCGACTTGAAAATAAATTATTTTTTTTATATCGAAGCCTAAACATGCGCTCAGATTTTTACCAGTGGAAACCACAAAACATCTGAACTAAACTGAATATGGAATTTAGACCAAAGGCCAAGCACTGGGACCTATGAGGTCATTCAGTGCTGAAAGAGAAATTGTCACAGTAAAATGTTTGAAAGGTGTAACAGGAGGAAGACGCTCAAAGTAGTTGCACTATGAATCGATTGTTAGGAGAGGGTGGAGGGTAAGATGGAAGAAAGAGAATATGAAAGGAGGTACATTAAAAGGAACGAAAGGGGGTAGTAGCTAGGGGCCGAAGGCACGCTGCAAAGAACCTTAAAAGGAGTGCCAACAGTCTACCGCATGAGGTGCACTGACGGCACTATCCCTCTGCGGGGGGACATTGTGACATCAAAGAACACACGACATTAAATAGCAATTTTGTATATGCATTAATTCGACTTGAAAGGAATTTTTTTTTTTTTTTATCGAAGCCTAACCTAAATATATGACAAAAAATAGTCTGTCAATGGAAACCACAAACCATCAGGTTTTATTTGAAAGAGGTTCCATGGCATCGTGACAACAAAACCACAGGAAAGTGAAAAGACAATATGTTGCATATGCTGGAATTCGACAAGCAATTGATAAGGCAATACCTTGTACATAAAGGAATTCGACAAGCCACTGATAAGACAATATCTTGTAAATAAAGAGATTCGACAAGGAATTGATAAGACAATACCTTGTATTCGAATACCGTCGACAGGTAATTGAAAAGACAATGTCTAGCATACAAAGGAATTAGACAAGCAACTGAAAAGACAATATCTTTTACATAAAAGAATTCGACAGGCAACTAATAACACAATACCTTGTATTCGACAAACAATTGATAAGACAATATCTTGAACATAAAGGAATCCGACAAGGAACTATTCGACAAGCAAATCAAGTTTCCTGAATTCACGTCAGCCAAAAAACAACCCCCTTCGGGCGTTGTGGCAGGGGGGGGGGGGGGTGGTTGCGTCGTCGTCTCTCGCACCTACCTACAGACGGGGACTACCTTGGCTACCTTATCCATCCTCGAATGTGATGACACACGTTAGGCATACTTCGGGCGACATAAAAGGAAAGACAAGGCGAAAGGGTGGTGTTGACAGTCCCCCAGGTGAGAAGAGAGAAGTCCCGGGCACGAGGAAATAGTGGATAACTCGGTCGAAAATATTGGAAGATACGAAGTCTATCATCTGAGACAACAGACATATACAAAAACTGCATGGCTGAAAGGAATGAAACGCAAGGCCAGTATCAAAGAAAATGTATACAATAACGTTAACAATAATCTAAAAAGTATATTGGAAAATCATACAGTACCGAAAAGGAGTGAGCACCCCTAAAACAATATATATACCACGAGGAACAAACGTACGACAATAGGACCACGTCTGCAAAAAAGAACGAAAACTGATCGTCTTCACTGAAATGACTGTACTACGTGCTGATTGAGAGAGAGAGAGAGAGAGAGAGAGAGAGAGAGAGAGAGAGAGAGAGAGTGCTTTCCTAAGCAGATTTAGGTAGTGCACACTCTCATATAAAAAATCTCGCGTTTTCAAGAGCCATTAGACACTAACTCTGTCGCCAAAATTCTCCCCCTGTTGCCATTTCCAAGTGAAGGCTTCAGAGTTGTTCTGTCCACCTACAAAAGGCAGACTTCCAAAGCTTTTGCGTAAGACAGCGTCTAGTTGGTATAAGTCTACAGATTCTGGAAATAGTCCTACAGACAGGTTGTTTGATTATTATCATAGGTCATAAGTTACCAATTCAATATATATATATATATATATATATATATATATATATATATATATAAATAACATTCTATATAACATTCTATTTACACACTCTAGTTTTGTGCACACGTAGGCAGAATAATCTCGGACCAGATGCAACTAGAAATTTAAATTTTAGTTTGTAACGAATCCCGTTAATTTAGTTATTCATCCTGTGCGTGTATAAATGTACGTATAGTATATACTATATACATATGTGTATGTGTGAGTGTGCGTGTCTGTGCGTGAACACCTACGTCCACTTGTATAATGAGAAGAGAGAGAGAGAGAGAGAGAGAGAGAGAGAGAGAGAGAGAGAGAGAATCTCAGACACTGAAAGGTAGAATACACGCAGTCTCAGCCACTGAGAGAATGAGGGTCCCTCTGAACTTAGATTAATTCCTAAATAAAATAATCTAAAATTGTTCTTATGAAGTAAATGCAACAGCAATCTGACAAATGAAGAATATCATATATCAAAACAAAAAAAGCTGTAAATATAATAGCAACATTAATTAACAATGACTTGAGCAGCCATTAATATAAGATTAATATTCATTGTAGTAGTATCATTATAGCACAGACCTTTTCTTTCCTTCCTTCCCTAAAAGGCCGTAGCAGCGTCTAATAATAACCGCATACTCGAAGGCGCGGTAGCTTTTTTACGTAAACTGTTCAGCATAAAGATTTCAAATACAGTGCGCCAGTGTCTCCACTCTTACCAGAGCCAATACGGCATGTAATGTAGTTTTTTTTTTTTTTCTTGTTTTAAGTACAAAATAACGACGAGAACCTCCAAGCGGATGAGAGAGAGAGAGAGAGAGAGAGAGGAGGGGGCCTAAAACACCATCTTGAGACTAGAGTTTTTGCGGCCCAGCGCCGGGGGAGGCCGTCCGTGTGTGTTTCTTAGGGAGCGAACCGGTTATTTTGGTGTAGGGGACGGCACCACCAGTGGGGCCAACCGAGACAACTCTTCCCCCCACCCCCTACCTCCCTCCCTCCCTATATCATCACAGCTGCTAGACCCAAACTCCCTTAACCCCCTCCCATCCCCCTCCACCGGCCAGGAATGCCCAGCCAGTACCCTATACTCCCGTCGTGGCATCACCCTACGTGGTTCCCCTCGCGCTCAGGGGGCATCTTGAGATTGGGTAACGGAGGGGTAGAATCGTACCAACCTGAAGTTGGAGAGAATCTAACCGAGAAATAATCGCTAATCCAACCCGGATTAATGAATCCTGAAGTCGGGGGACGGTAGAATTCGTTACGAGTTTAGTTAGGATCGCTCGTCTGACCCCTCGGAGGAGGAGCAGAAGCAAAAAGAAGAAGAAAAAGAGACTAATTTCACTCAAAGGAAGCAGCAAGCAGCAGCAGATCTGCTAGCAGCGACTTCTTCTTCAGTCGGCGGCAGAAACGAGAAGAGACAACAGTTCCCTGTGAGTGAGTCTCCTTCCCAGATGCCTTCTTCATCTTTATCTTCTTCAAGACTCCATCAATCTCCCTCTGGAGGATGACTCTCGGCCTAATAGCCAGCCGGCTGTAGTACTAAACCTTCCTCAGCACAACCTTCTACCCTCCTTTCCTGCAGAAGTCGTGACATGTTACACCTTCCCTCTCACACCCTCTCTCTCTCTCTCTAGACCATTGGGTATCTCCTCCTCCTCCTCCTCCTCCTGGTCGCCACTAGCTCTTCCTCCTCCTCCTCACCCCCGACCAAGGTATCATATAAAGCGGCATCTCCCTCGAAATTTGGTAGTGTAAGTGGAGGAAGTGTGAGGAGCAGCTGCAAGGAGGCTACTGGTTAAAAAGGTCATCATTCCGTGTTTCGGTATACAAGTCATTAGGAGCCCGGGGTGTGTGGAGGGGGTTTGGGTGGGCTCCTGCTGTACCTGCTCCTGAAGCAGCACCTGGGGAGTATATATATATAGTAATATAATTCAGATGTCATATACGAAGGGTCTGCCTCTCGTTAGATAGGGAGGCTGCTGGGTGTTGAGGGGTCCCGGTGTACACAAGGGTTATATTCTAGCGTCCTCAGAGCAATTAGGCGATCGGTGGAGTGGGGGATTATGCAAATGGACAGTGAATGTGTGCCACAACATTGCTAAATTGCTGATCATTCACGTTAATTGGCCGATAATACTGACGAACAAACGATAAACTCATTTATATTCATTTCGACAGTTTTACAAAAGCAAGCGAATTCACAAGAAAATGACGTGGAGACTAAGATACAGTTTAAAACCGGCAACTGAACGATGTTAAATTCAAATTTCAGGAAATTAATTTATTTCGTAATAAGAAGATTTTTGTTTGGCCTTCATTAATTAGCACTGAAATATTTTGATTACGCCGAAAGATGTGAAAGCTGAATGAAATATAAAGATCAATGACATTTTTTCAAGGAGTTTTTTTTTTTTTAAGGGTTTACTTGACATGTGTTTTACATATCGTAAATTGAGGAACTTATAACATGAAAGTAATTTTCGTGGATACGATACAATGGTAAATATCTGGCGCAAAATGTATTTTAAAATCTTTGCCCATTAACATAGTCTTCGAACTAAACTTGGGGGTATGTGATACATTCTCGGTCTAAAGATTAAATTTACATAAACTCTACATCGAAATGTATTCGAATGTTGCCAAAACTTCACAACCACGGTTATTATCAGCACGAAGAACGTTGCTTCAGACAGCGCATGCGCTGTGACACATAATCCGTGTACAACAGCTTGGCGGGAACATAGCTAATTCAAACGGGTGGCTCTGTCGATGCCACACATCACTATTTCGAGAATCTTTTTTTTTAGATAGAACATTTAACAGTCCTTTGGTTTTTTTTCTCGGGCAATTCTTATTATACAACCATATTTTGGCAGCCGTAGTTACAATCCACAACCGACGGTACTATCCTATAAATAACATAAGCAGAGTTGGCACAGTCCCTCAGTGACATGTATTAGAGTAACAACCGGGAGAGATCAGATATGGGTCGTGGTATGGGGGGGAGGGGAGGTGGGGTATCACAATGGTGAGGCAGGGAGGGAGGAAGGAGGAGGATTGGGGGTGGGTGGGAGGGGGGGTATGGAGGGGCTAGTGTACGGAGGAGAAAGGGTTTGTGTATATACGTATTCCGGTATAATGAACTGCAACTGTTTTTATCGCCGGGCCATCTAGTAATAATTACTACGGCATAACGGCTCCTCCTCCTCCTCTTTCGACCACGAGAGCGCTGGCACCATATATGGGGAAATCCGGCCGGGGTCATCATAATCATCATCATCATATTCGTCCAATCTCGGAGCTAAGCTGCGCTAGCGACGTTCTACTACTACTTTTATCTGATACGAAGAAACCGGTTCTTGAGAATTGACGCCGATATCGGAGGGAGGGAAGACGATGCCGCCATTTCTTGCCGAGGGGAGACGAAGGAGGAGATCACGACGAACTGTTATTACGAATCGGAGGAGGAGGGGGAGGAGGAGAGAGCTAGACGCAGGAGGAAAAGCCAGAATACATTCTGAAGTCTGGGATCTGCTTCCCAAGAGGAGCTTCTCCCGTGTCAAAAGTCTTCGTTTTCTTCCTTTTCTTCCTCAAGTAGCTTGAGAGATCTTGGGGGAGCACTGGTTCGGGCACGTGGGTGTGGGCGGGTATGTGTGTGTGAATGCGTTTGTGCTGCCGGGATGAGGGGGAGTTGGGCATGGAGAGAAGAAGAAGGGAGATAAGGGGTGGTAGGGAGATGAGGAGGAGGAGGAGGAGGAGGGGGAAGTTAGCGACATATAAGGGCGGGTGAGGGTGGGTGGGGGGAAGGAGGGAATCATGGGAGGAGTGACTGGTGGTGGAAGAGGGTAGGGTTTAGGTGCCAAGTATAGCCCTAGTGGCGGTGTAGTGTGTCTGGGGGTGCCATGGTGCGCCAGCCCAGTGCCCGTCTGCCCGCACACACTCACTGGCTCTCTCTCGTCCGGGCAGCCATCATCTCTGCTCCTGATTCTTCTTCTTCCTCCTCCGCCTCTTGAGTTCTTCCTTTGGCTACCGCTGCCTCCTCTACCTACTCCTGCTCCTCTTCCTCCTCCTCCTCCAAGGAGTCCAGTAAAGCACCAGCTCCATCATCGCCGTCAACGGCCGCTGTGGAAGACCACCTTCGGTTCTTGTGGCACTGCTGCTGCAGTCCTCTGCCCGCTGCCGACTCTGCCGCTGCCCTCCCTTCCTGTCGAGGTTCTCCTTACACATCTATTCGCAAGCCTCCAACACACACCTTTCGACTGTCTTCTGGCCCTGCTGCTGCTGCTGCTGCTGCTGCTGCTGCTGCTGCTGCTGGTGCAACCGAAGGGGCGGAAGAATGTCGCCTCGTCGACGTGGGCGTGTGAGGGTGTGGAAGTGTGTGTGGATGCAAGTATGTGATGTCCGACTTCACAGCTGTAAGGCCGCGCCTACCCTCCTCCTCCACCTCTACCTCCTCCTCCTCCTCCTCTGTTCCCTCCTTCCCCATCCATCTCTCCAGTCCCTTCACGCGCCGTCATCGCTGCTGCCTGCTTCGTCGTCGTCGTCGTCTTCTTCTTCTTCCCTTCGTCACCTTCGTCGTGAGTCACGAAGCTGCGGATGTCTCCAAGCCTTCCTTCCGACAACGTGACACTGCTGCGGAGTCGTCCAGTGGTTCCTACGGCCCCATGCTTCCTTACGTGCCATACGCACATCCGCAGCTATGGAATGTAAAGAAGTATGGAGCTGTGGGCGCCAAATCTCGCCGTCTACAAGCGCCGACAGCTCTATCCTACGGTACCCCTCCAATCAACCATCGACTGTTCCTCGCATAAATCGCGACGCATGAAGCAGTTCATAAAGGAATCTGACGAGCAGCACATGTGTAATCTCTATACGAAAGTGTGGTTTAATTCGTAATTTGGCTCACGACACGACGAAAAGAGATTCGGTTGAGGGGAACTAGTCCGTGTAGCTGCCAGCTAGACGGGACGAGTCAGTCAACGGCTAAAGCAATATGGCGGCACCCATCACACACACACACACACATCAACTGTGATCCCTGACGACACGCATCCGTCCATTCATCCTTGTCAGTCGGTGCTCGTTTTCCCCTTTCGATAAGAAGTGTCCATGACAAGTTGCAAAAGTATGTTGTAAAGTTGTTAACCGCATCGAAAGACCAAATGGTACTACTTCCCTTTGAGAACTCGTTCACAGAAGTGTTGGCTTTCTTTTCCGATGTTTTTTTTTAGCGGCACAGGGACAATTTCTAAGGCGTGGCGCACGCAAGCCCGACGATGCCCTGGCATTTAGAGAGCTCATTCACCTGCCTGACTGTTGCGTGATTTAAATAAAGACCAACAGTCGGTTAGGTTTGGACAAGCTCTGCTCTTTAATTCGGCACCTGCAGATATTATCAGCCCCATAAGTCCATCTCTACAACCTGCATAGTTTGAATGTAAAGTTTGTTCGTTGAAAAACATCTTTTCTGTCACTTTTGAGTGTTCCTTCATAAGTGTTTCACTTTGATTAAGAATCACAGGTTTTTTTTAGAACGTACCAAACTCAAAATGTCCTAATATTTTTATATAGATATAAAAAAAAGTACCTACTATAATTTTAATACTATAAATTATTCTTCGTCACCAATTTTAAATATGATACAATGTCAAAATTTACATTTACACATTGTTCAACTTTCCAGACAAGGTTAATTAAAGACAACTCACTTGCAAAATTAGTGTTGGAAATTTCAAAATAACAGTGAACTCCAGCATTTGCAAATTATCCCAAAAGGTTATGACTATGTTTTTAGGGAATTATATACTATACATTTTGGAATAAATCTGTAAGGTTTAATGATTCTGAAAGGTTTCTCTTGTAATCTCAACCAGGCATTAATTCTTTGCCATTTCTGACTTACAGGTGACATCTAAATAGAGTGAAGTACAATAATTTTTAATTTTAATGAAATTAATTATATATGTTAAAGATGTTATTTCATGGTAAATTAAAGGTCTCATTATTCAGAAACAACAATCCATTCTCAAGATTCTAAAAAAGGGAGATTTAAATAAATATCGTACCTTATTTATGTAAATAAGCTATTTTTATTTTCTGTTTCACTTTAGAAAAGTAAGCTTAATGTATATAATAGAAAAAAGAATCCACCTAAGTGTTGATAATATGTTATTTATTTTCAGGTCAACCGCATTTGTATCTGTTGTGTATATCTGTATGTATTTTTGTAACGGTTCTGGAACCTTTATTTTCAAAATGACACCGAGTTCATACTATCTATTCTCTTAATATATGAAATCTCCAGGTGTTTTTCCTATCGTGAGAGCGTCAATGTAACTTAAGATTCTGTTTATTTGCTGTGCCGTGTAAATAGCTGTTATCTGCTGTACCACATACACTCTGGTACTCTCGGGTAAGGAAGTGTGTGCTTTAGTAACTGATAAAGCAAAACTGGCCCTCTGAAATTGACGAATTTCACGGATTCGTGTTGAATGTCGCCATCAACATACAGTCAAGCAATGCAAAGTATTTTAGCCAATTTCCTTGCTATGTCCCAAGTCATTAACGAATATAAACCAATCATTTCTGAATATCTTCAGACACTGGGGCCACTCTACATTATATTCTAAACACACTGACAAATTTGTACCTTCCGACCCATGTAACGGGATGGGCATCGTCCTGACCTTGGTTAGGTTTACACCTAAAAGAGAGGTCGAAAGAAAGAGAGATGCCAAAACACTCATTTTAAGAAGGGGACAACAGAAGAGAAATAGGATTTTCGAAGTTCAGTGAGAAACAATTTTGGAAACCTATATACTTCATAAAAATAATAAACACGATGCTAATAAATTTCTGTCGTGAATGCAAAACTTTTACCGACTTAATGAAAGTAATTTCATCAATTTGTATTTTTTGGCGAATAATGAAAAGATATATGGATCATACGAACATATAACTGTACACCAACTTTACATTCCAAGATTTCTCAGGCCAAAATTAAATCAAACCTTCATATAAGAGAAAAGATTGTCAACAGTCTCTCATACACATTCCAATTGGTATTCTTTAATACACACAGACACATGTGCGTGTGTGTATATATATATATAATATATATATATATATTATATATATATATACATATATATATATATTATATATATATATATAGGGAGATAAAAATATAATTTAACATTTTCTTTCTAAACCTAATGATAAATTTGAATTCTTAACAATATATAAATTTTTACATAAGACCAACAAAGAATGCACTATTCCAGTATTCCACTTATTTCCTTTTTTTTGCGGAATAACATAAAGAATAACCTCCTTTCAGCAGAGTTTTAACCCTGCTACCTTGAAGACAATTGTCTGAACAGTTCAAATTCTGTTCTTGAATGAAGACAAGACTGATCTATATGAACAGTGAATTATGATAAAATAATTCTTCAGTGAAGATGCCGTGTGACAAGACACTCAATAACAATACTATAACTAGCTTTGCTAAGAAGTAGGTCTATTGGGACACATATGGCTAGACCACATGAGTCTCACTACAACACAATTTC
Organism: Macrobrachium nipponense; assembly: GCF_015104395.2. Lineage (NCBI taxonomy): Eukaryota > Metazoa > Arthropoda > Malacostraca > Decapoda > Palaemonidae > Macrobrachium > Macrobrachium nipponense. The sequence continues at coordinate 82,275,204 of NC_087210.1, read as the reverse complement.
CACCCCCCCCCCCCCCTTCTTACGCCCCATCCCAGGGAAAAAATAGCACCGTATTCCGCGGGAAGTGACCTGAACACCGCTATAAAGAGACCAGCCATAAAAACCATCTTGCCGTTTTGGAATTAGGAAATTTATTTTTCTTAACAGAATTTCAATGGAGTTGTTTACTTTTGTTATTGTTATTAATATGTTTCTTACAATGGCTTGCAGAAATAAACACGTCGAAATTTTTTTCATGCATAAATGTGTTTATTTCACTATACCTATCAATCAACTTTTATAAACACACACACATATTGAATATGATCTCCAGTCTAAGAACCTACTATAATCTCTTACGGAAATGTGAAGAAAATTCGAGTTAAAACATTAGTCCGTTCAACAACAACAAAAATAGAGAGAGAGAGAGGGATTCTTTTTTTACAATCCGTCCACAATCGCCTTGTCGCACACGAGCTACTAGTACTAGGCACCGGGCCCCGTAGTGAAACGTACTGAAATACCACGTGGGTATTGTCTTGTTGAGAGGGAGAAGTGGAAGTTAGTCACCGGCCACCAAGAGCGGCAATAGGTGTCGGTTACCAGCAGGAAAATTCAGCCATTCAGCCATCAGGCTAAGACATCCTCAACAGAAGCGTCAAGATGGGAGGAAGAGACTACCATGAACTAGTCTCACGTGAGTCTCGTACTCCATGAGACTGGCTCATATGAAGACTAGCCACCAGTGAAGAGATCTAGTGAAGAGTGACAAAACTAATATACTAAGAACAACGCGAGTCAATTGCTACCAGCACCAGGAACGGGGCAAAAGAGTCGCCAAAGTTTGAGCTACCTCAATGGGTGTCGAAACTTTTAGTACAAACGCAGCTACGCACCTGGTTACTTCTTTCTACGAGGCCGAGTGGAGACGAAACTACTTCCAAAGGAGAAGCAAGCGATATCGTATCGTATTTCGTAAACGTCCACGGCCATCACCAAAATCTCTTGGCACATTCTCCTCCTCCTCCTCCTCTTACAGGCCAAACCCGGCTGCCTCCCCTCTGCCTAAAACAACATCACCAACGTCCTTTCATGACCTAATTCATTAGGCTCCTGGAGAACAATTTAGCTTTTTAATGACTTCAGTTTTACGGCCTGTCAAGGCATCAAGAGTAACCTCATCAATGCACCGAAAAATGACATTGTTAAAACTAGTTCTTGGCACTGCTATATGAAAGAAGAAATATCGAAATTCTCGAGCTACTATTCTTTCTCCGTATTTACCTAATTTTACAAATCATTCCTTCATTATCTGACCCCTAAATGTTCATTCAAACTTGACTCCTGTAAATTCATGTATATTTGGATAGGTAAAAAGACACAATCCCTACAAATCACAAACAAATAATTTACAGGGTCAGAAAGCAATCTCAGCCTGATGATAATGATTTAGACGTAATCAAGGAAAAATATTGGAATTACGATTTATATAGTCTACTGCAAGGTATTAAGATAACAGCTTCGTGTTCTCTTTCCAAATCAGTTGATTTAGCGAAAAATTCGAACACTACAATTTGGACAATGTGATTCAAAGGAATTTTTTGAAAATTATATATATATATATATATATATATATATATATATATATTAGCAATTCTAGTATTAAATGTAATAAATAGGCATCAGAAGTTTCCAAAAGCAAGACAACAACCCTCCCGTAAAGAGAGAGAGAGAGAGAGAGAGAGAGCAAAAGGCAAGGTCTATAATTAGCCGTAAGTTAACAGTGGCTTTTCAAACACCTTAACTTGATTGCAAATGATTTATTGGCGGTCGGAAAAAAAGAAGGTTCAAGAAACATCCAAAACTCCCGCAATTATTAAAGGAGAACATGGATTTATACCGTAACTGTTATGCTTACACCATCTTAAGCCATTTGACTTGAGACACGAGACAAGTGCTGCCGATGATGGGGAAGGGGATCGGAGGAGTGGGAGAGGGGCGGGAGGTATTAGGGGGGGGGGGGGGGCTTACTATGAGTCCTAGAAGAGGAGTGGAGACAGCGGGTACCGGTGTTGGTGACACTTGCGTCTCTAACGGTCTCCATTTGAATAACCATTTTGGCCCGTACAAGACATTCTGCAGTCGTCCTTGATAAAGCCACACAATACCTCTTTTATAAGCCACACATCTCTTTTTTGATGATTATTATTAAATTAATGAATACATAACTATTACAAATAAGAGTGACTACATGGACAAACTTGAAAACAATCGGAAAAGAGGACTTGAAGGCTGATAATTCCGACTGCATTCAGCACTGTCTTCTTTGTTCATAAATTTACTTTCTGATTTACACAACCACAAAAGATCATTAGTATCGTATCATTGAACAAGCGCAGAGTCCGCCTATTTGCCTAGCTGCTTTACCAAACAAAAGAAGCTATACATGAAACAAAGAACTAAGTTGACTTGGTAGAGAACCGCCAAGTAGGCCTAAAGCTAAACCGAAGTTTGTCATGCACTATGAATCTACGAGTATTTTCTTTACGTGAGTCTTAGGTGAACTTAAAATACTCATACCGAGGAATTCTATGGATACAGAGATGCTCCATTTGGGACAATAAACCACAAAAGGATTCGTATTGAGATATTCATGTTTTCCCCCCCACCCCCACAACGTCTTAGTGCACTGTCTACCACGTAAACCTTTAGAATGGTTAATTATACATAATGCTGGCCAGTGGCCATTCGACGAAATTACAAGATAAATTAATGACAGTCTGATAAGTACAATTCGACTCACACATCAAACTTACGACAATAGGTGAAGAACAAAATAAAACCAGTTGACCACATGTTGACGTTCATAACTGACACAAAACGGCACAAATAATAATTTCTTCTAAGGAGAACGAATTCGCTGTCACAATTCACTGACAAAATACGCTGAAAATACCTTGTGTAGCCAGTATATGGGGAGAATAAAAATTACTATTCAAAAATCACTATTCTGAACAATAACAGATGACAAATTAAGCAAACCTCACAGGGGCGGTACATTTATAAGACAATAAAAGCCATTCTTCTGTATACGATACGTTCAAGTTTTTTTTCCCTCTCTTTTATTTATATGTAAAAAAAAATACGTTTTAAAGTTCATTTTACAATTCAATACATATAGTTCAAGTTCAAGGTTCAAAAGGAACAAATCTCTCAGGCTTAGGGAAGCGCTTTAGCACCAAGGCCACACAGGAAGTCCTGACCACGAACAAAAGACGCCGTTTCGCCACAGAGCAGGAGGAAAAAAAAGACCAAAATGCGCTACCCACCGTAAGGATCTACTTTCGTGGGCACTATTGGAAGTAATAACGATGAAGGAAGAGGAAACTAGGCTAATAAATTATTTTTTACACATAAATAATTTTAGATTAATTTACACAAGAGACTGGTAGCAACAAATTAAGATAAATACTAGCGCTTATATGAGCTTTTGCAATGAGTAATTGACCCTTTATATATATATATATATATATATATATATATATATATATATACATGAATACGCGGCCATTTACCTGGATGTTGTTATGAAATGCATAATGCCAATATAGGGAATTATTATCATTATATGCTCTGCATGCAAAAACAATGGTTCAACGGGTGCCCCTCTTAACAACGTAAACACAAATAGGTCAGACCAGGTCAGGAATCTAACCTCTCTCTCTCTCTCTCTCTCTCTCACTGGAGAGCACTGATAGAAATATACATTTGGAAGAATGAGGGAAGATAGGTTGATGAAAAGTGTTTATGAATTAGTAGGTGTTTAGAGGATATGAGCAAGAGCCCGTGCTGGCTAAAGGCCAGCTCAATCAATCAAAAAACAACTACCAAAAAGAGAGGGCATTGTTTATAAGGGGGTTCAACACCCTGCTAACAGCCATCTGGTGCTGTGGAAGTTTTCTGCAAAGTGGGTTCCTCCATGATTCGGTAGTTGACTGTAGAAATTTAGTAGTGTTTACTGTCCTATCTTTTCTAGGGAAATATCTCCTATAAATATATATAATTTTTGTGTGTACATAAAATATCTATATTATTATATATATTCTATATATAATATATATATAGATATATATAATATATTATGTAATAGATGTATGATTAAGATAAACACCAATCTAAATACTGGAAGGAAGGAAGAAGGGTGGGTGGGGGGAGGGGAGAATGTTTTTTTTTTTTGGTTAGCAAGATCACAGCTGTAACGATACCGACATAGGAAAGAGGAGTAACTGAAGGGGTTTTGGAGGGAGAGGAGGGGGGGGGGGGTTGGGGGGGGGGGGAAGGGGAAGGAGGGGGTGGTGGTGGGAAAGGGGGAGGAGGGGGTGGGTTGGGTTTATAATGTTCATGAGAGAGAGAGAGAGAGAGAGAGAGAGAGAGAGAGCGGAATGCGCTGCATTCGCGATCCGAAGCCCAACTCTCGGCCTTCGGCTCAGAAGCGAATGCGACGCCAGGCATTTTAGGAGCTTGGCACTGTGTCATGTGAAGACTTGGACCTCCAAGGCTCTCCTTGCTTGGGTTTCAACAGCGCCACACAGACATAGAGCGTCGCTGAACGACAACAACAAAACAGAGACGAAGACGCAGGCGAAGATTCTGCTGAAGAAGAAATGGAAGAAATATTTTCACGGCTGCCCGACTTGGTTTGTTTTGGACGAGCTATTAAGGAAACAAAGTGGATGCACCGTTAATGTTCATTGTGTGTGATATATATATATATACATATATGATATATATCATATATATATATATATATATATATATATATATATATATATATATATATATAGCTGAGGCCGAAATAAGTACGAAATAATAAAAAGGTAACTCTCATTATTACCTATTTATTATTTCGTAATAAATATATATATATATATATATATATATATATATATATATATTATATATGGGTGAGGCCGAAATAAGTAAGAAATAATAAATAGGTAATACGAGATTTATCGAATGCAATCAACAAGACTAAATGCACTTCAAAAAATGGAATCAGTCAAGTGACTCACGAACACCTATACAGACTTGGATTGAGGACCAGGGTAGTGGAGTAGAACTTAAAGTTGGAACTTTCAATTTGTTCATTAAATGTTATATTTTTTTTGACGCGAAGAAAATAATGCAATAAGATATTAAAATAAGAGTTCATCTTAACAAGTATTCACTTCTATGTTTTACCATAAATAAAATAATACGATAAGAGAAGGGAAAACTAGGGCTCACCTTCACAAGTATTCATTATGTGTTACCTGTTTGTAACACAAAGAAAACAATACGTTAGGAGAGAGCTTACAATCACAGTTAACGATAAGAATACAATCACGATTCAAGATGGAAGTTCATCGTACAACGGTTCATCCTTGATTCAACAATCACAGGACAGGAGCAGAGGCCTGTATTTTCTGGCTGTCAATGCATCAGTTAAATCTATCTAAGAAGAGATTAAAACTCTCAACGTGACAGAATTACATATCGATTTAAAACGCAAACAAACGTCGAGGTATGCACTCCATGCCCTTTCGGTAAGAGGGATACCCCAGAGGTCAGTGACCTCTCTCTCCGGTGACCGCCGTGAAATTCCTTGCAAGAAAGAAAGACGTCTCAATTAGCATCCGTAACAGAGGGTACGTAGGCACTCACACTGGGTACCTAAAGTCTGCTTCTCTAACAAAAAAACATGGAGGGAATTGGTATCAACAACACCGAGTAATGAAAGAACACTTATAAAGCAACAAACAACATCATTACTGTTACTCCTGTTAAAATTATGATAGTGATACTGTTTATTCAATTCAAAATACAAAAGAATTCGATTTCCGTAAAAGATATTATGCCTGGAAGAGCATTTCTCAGTGACGGATATTACTACTAAGCCCGGTGGGGCAGACAGCCCAAAGCCCTAACTCATAGAAGTAGGAAAAAATGGACAATATTTGGTTTGAACCGTGGGGCAACGGTTTGCCCTCTTTTGGAAAGCCGTGGGTGAGTAGGGATCAAAGGGATCAAGAAAAATAAAACTAAAGTTAGGAGTTATCGTAAGTTAAAATTTCAGGTATTTACTACTCAGCCTTCTTTTAAAAATCTATAACGTTTCACGCGTATAACAAGAATGATATCGTCGTCATACAAGTATCAAAGATAGGCAAAGGTAATATGTTTCCCCTTCTGTAACTTGAAAAATCAAATCTGAACAGAGGAAATGTAATTATTCAATGGGAATGATATACCTAACCGTCGCTATGATCATTAAAAATTAATTGCTCCTACAGCTTTCAAGTCATACCGATGACGAATACTCTTCAAGATATTGTGATATCACAGATGATTTTAGCGACAATAGTAAAGTTTCTAAATAAGAGGAATGAGCAAAGTATTTGGAGCAAATTTTTCACCTTGCCAAAAGAATAATAATAATAATAATAATAATAATAATAATAATAATAATAATAAATAAATAAATAAATAAATAAATAAGTAAAACTAATCATTCCCTCCACCCTACTATACTCTATAAATTCATCAGCATTTTAGCCCTCTAATACTTTCGTGATAGCCACTACTCAACGCATAGTGTCAAAGGTTTGTGGTTATTATGACTTAAACGCGTCACTTTATTCAAAACGATTCTAATCCTATTAGCGAAGTGGTAAAATCGACATGCGTTCATTCAGCGAGAAATGAATCTCTCGTCCTGACACAGATCTTAAACATAGTTGCACATTACGGAGACGATGCCGCCGGCGGTATTCGGCAACTTTTTAGTCAAGGTTATTTACGTTCATATCTTTACAAAATTCTCTCGAGGCTCTGAGGGAATAAATCATTGGCTAGAATATGTTGAACAATTAAAAGACCAGTATTAATAGCCCGATTACTCACATGTAAATTAAAAATATATCCGGATAAATGGATGAAATAAAAAAAAAGGCGTTAGGGTATCACGAGTTGGCAACAACCTCCTGAGGATGACAATATATCATAACTTTGTGAAATCACTAACTAATTCTGAGATTTCTTATATGATATAACGCTATGAGTGACGTCAAGAATTATATTCCGTGACAGCCTCATTTTACACATCATGTAAATTCAGAAAACAGAAAAATAAACAAATAAACAAAGAAAAACATTCCTAGTCCTACATACAGTCCCAACTGCCAAGTACTGCCACCGGGGGAGTCATTATCGAGTTGGTTAGCAACGTCAAGATTTGATCCAGTGTACAAACATCTCATCGAATGAAGTCCAAGCATTTATACTTTATTAACGACTTCAAGCAGAAAGGAGTCTCGATGGCTGGAAAATTCGGCTGGAAAAATCGTGTTTTCACCAGTAGGCGGGAGTTGATAATAAATATTAAGGAAAACGAACAGACGGCAGACGTCTACTAAGAAGAAGAAGAAGAAGTATACAATCATGACTCGCTACTAAGGTGAGCAAAGAGGGGAACGGTTAGTTAAGCTGAGAGAGAGAGAGAGAGAGAGAGAGAGAGAGAGAGAGAGAGAGGGGGAGAGAGGAAGGAGCAGTGAGAGGAGGAGCGGCTGCGTGAGGAAGGAGAGAGAATGAGAGAGAGTGTAGGAAAATGGTACAGGAATTTAATGTTTCAAAATTGACAAATATTATTGAAACATTGACCGATATTACTGAAAAATCACTGACGGATATGAATGGAAAATTCCTAGCGGATACTATTGAAACCTTAATGACAGATATCAAATAAAGTCTCGTCTACTGAATAATAATAATACTACTACTAATAATAATAATAATTCAGTAGTTCTACCATCACTGCACTGCTTATTACAACCAAATCTACAGAAAACATACGTAAAAGTAAGCAGAAGAGAGGTGGCCCTTTTCACATGACGAGTGCAAGTAACTACTTCATTTATTTTCTTCTTTTTATTTTTTCATTCGTAGCTACTGCAAGCGACGCGAACTTTCCTCATTAGAGAGGAGCCGAGGAAGAAATCAAACACAATTTCGGAGGACCCGGGCCAAATTCCTCCCATAATGGAGACCCAAAAGTTACCTCATATTGGTCAGCCGAACTTGAAGGGGGCGAAAAATGTCGAAGATCGTCCAACAGAAAACGGGAGGAAAATGCAAAAGGTCGCTCAATAGAAAATGCAGGAAATTGCTAACAGTCGCTAAATTGAAAACAGTGAAAAATGGAAAAGGTCGGTCAATAGAAAACGGGGGAAATTGCAAAAGTCGCTAATTAGAAAATGAAGGAAAATGCAAAAGATCGCTAAATGGAAAGCGAAGGAAAATGTAAAAGGTCGTTCAATAGAAAACAAGAGTAAATGCAAAAGGTCGCTAAACAGAAAACAGATGGAAAAGGTCGTTCAATGGAAAACAGGGTAAATGCAAAAGGTCGCTCAATAGAAAACAGAAGATGGAAAGGGTTGCTCAACAGAAAACAGAGTAAACGCAACAGGTCGCTAAATAGAAAACGAGGGAAATCGCAAAGGTCGCTAAATATAAAACGGATGAAAATGCAAAAGGTCGCTAAATAGAAAGCAGAGGAAAATGCAAAAGGTCGCTCAACAGAAAACGGGAAGGAAAAGGCAAAGGGGTCGCTATATAGAAAACGGAGACCCACAGACTTGCCTCGTTGACAAAAAACGGGGTAAACAAAGTATGTGTTGCAAAGTTGAACGGTCTGACATATAACTCAACAGCTGCTGTGGCACATTGCTGGTTAATTGCACAGCATTTTTGACTAAACTGCGACATTCCGAAAACATGTGCAAAATAGTTAATGATATTCGGGTTTCAATTAGAGCGGGTGCAAACTTCTGAACAAAATTTCTGGGGGATTTTTTTTCGCGCCAAAACTCGGTTTTAAAAGGTTTTTTTTTTGTTTTAAATTTAAAAAAAGGAAAAATTTTTTAAGGTTTTTTTTTTTTTTTTTTCCCCCCTGGTTCTGTTAATCACCCACAGTACTGTGTAACCGTGAAATACTGTAGTACTGGTTTCCATCACATCGTAATTTTGTTGCCATATTAATATTTCGCTGTTTATGGAACTAATTAAGTAGCTGCCTTCTATTTTGTTTAAAAAACAAAATCGCTCGCAAAGCAAGATATACCCCTGTTGCCCAGATGTGCAGTTGACGGTAATATGCATACACATTTGTAAATATATATCAATAAGAATACAAATCGTTTACTGGATATGTTTCCCCAAAAGAGACTGCAATTGACTATGGCACATAGAATTCTAAACAGAGTTGCATTTGTTTAAAGAAAAACTGTCAATGATAAGAAATGCATTCGGGAAGGAAGGAAAAAAGGTAAGCCAATATCCCTGACCCAATAACAATCATAATTTGAGTTTCTTAGGATTTATTTTCATTTCCCAAAAAGCTAATTACATTAACCAGGAACCAAAAATGAGGCATAATGAGTTTCTCATCCCCCTGCTGACATTCTCAACCATACCAGCCAAACGGGGTGACTTATCCCCTGGACACTGCGTCAATTCAACACCAAACTGCAATTTTGAGAGTAGCACACAGTGTTATTCAGTTGTTTGTGTGTTTGTATGGTGTTTTTACGTTGCACGGAACCAGTGGTTATTCAGCAACGGGACCAACGGCTTGACGTGACTTCCGAACCACGTCGAGAGTGAACTTCTATCACCAGAAATACACATCTCTTACACCTCAATGGAATGCCCGAGAATCCAACTCGCGGCCACCGAGGTGGCAGGCCAAGACCATACCGATCACGCCACTGAGGCGCTATTCTTCTTCAGTCGTACCTCAAAGGTTATCCTTCGAAGTAACAGAGTATTAATTTTCAGCTGAAGTGGAACCTCTGAGCAAAAGCTCTTATTTCGGCTTAATTATTCCTCTTCCAAAGAGGATAATCCTTCTGAACATGGCTTTACCTTTTTTTTAACGATAGTTCTGCAACTGAAATTGAATTCGACAGTAAGTTATGTTGACCAAAACTTTATAGAAGGTAAGAGCAAGAGCCATAACTTCCTTGTCCAAATGTGGTAATGTTTGATGTGAAAGATCACAAGCAAATTTCTTTCTTTTCTGGATGAATTATATATATATATATATATACACTAAAAAAATCACAAAAGCACGTGATTTTGTTTATTAGTTGAAGCCGCTGGCAAAGTTTGTGTCCAGAAGATGTGTAAAAAATACACGAACGTACTTGGCACTCTGTCGTTTTCTTTTGAACTTTACCAGTAGCTTCAGCTAAATATAATATAGTATATATATATATATATATATATATATATATATATATATATATATATATACACACACACACACACAACACACATATATATATATATATATATATATATGTGTGTGTGTGTGTGTGTGTGTGTGCGTGTAATATAAGACTAACAAGTGACCTAACTTTGCATATCAACACTAATTTCGAGATGAATTCTTGCCTGCAATAAAATAAAATAAAATATAAATACCTACTCAACTTCAACTGAACTCTTCCATTGGCATCTGATGAACAATATACCAACTTTTTTTCCAATTCTCTACAGTCTTTCACACAATGAAAATGGTATTTATTTATTTATTTATTTTTTTGCTGAAAAGAAAGCAATATTTTAAAGGACATTCATTTTCATCACCTTTGTAAACTACACTCTTCACGCTATAGTTAATTTCAACCTAAATATTTTTGTACCTGTTTACCACATTCCTTCTGTTCCTCCCTAGATCTGAAAAGGGAATTACTTCATGGACACGGCCTTCCATCCTTCCTTTACCCAGCCAACGCACACACCCGTATGGACATCACCCGAAATACTCTCGCCAAGAATGTAGATACTATGGAAGAATGCCAGAATTCGTTCTACCTATTCGAAACCTACGAAAATAAGTAAACTAGCCACTGACACGGAAATCGCATTGTTGGTGATTTTATACGAAGTTGAAGAAATTTTATTAAATTTTAAATAAAATCTAAGATTTTTATCAGGGCTAAGCTATACTTTCTCACGTTCGATGTTACTACATTTTCGATTTAGTCCATTCCAGTTTTTTTTTTATATATAAAAACAGATAGCTTTTGCAGATAAACTACCTATCGGAAATCTAGACAAAATAGTATGAAGTTAAAATTGTATTAACTCACAAAATATGATTATCATTTATTACAACTATGGGCAACTTTTAATGTTTGATGTTAATAAATTTTCTATCTATATACATTCCAGATGCTGATACTAAAGTCAGCAAGTGTTTGCTAGCATAAAAGAGGGAAAAAAACAAGAAGTATTGCAGGTATAGTGTGGGATACCAGGAAGAAGGCGGTGGGCCAATGAATACGCCACTAAAAACAAATGAGTCATCCCTATTTACTCACGCTAAGCAGACCAAGAAAACGTTTCCAATGATAAAAGGTGGAGCCAACGTTTTCTTTGATGCATTCGTTAGCTGTACTGATATATTCGTGTAATGAGTTGCTTCTCTCTCTCTCTCTCTCTCTCGAATCTCTCTCTCTCTCTCTCTCTCTCTCTCTCTCTCTCTCTCTCTCTGTTCGCTGCGATTTTTACTTATGTGGCTATCACACTTACCTTATAAAAATCGTCATCTTGAATGCAAAATAAATAAATAAATAAATAAACAATAACTGGAAATTTCATCTCGCATACCAAGCAACACTGGCGGCCATGGATGGTTTCAACACTAACCCAAACCCCCCAAAAAAGGAAGGGGTGGGAGGGGGGGGAGGGAGTTGAGAATTACCTCGTCGTAAAGCTTCCAGATTTGCCTGTTTACATTTTGACGGAGTAACGAACACTCACCAATGGTATGGTATTATATTATTATTATTATTATTATTATTATTAGCTGAAGACTTGCTTGAGAACGCATCTTAAAACTAATGACGTCATCACCAGCAAAACGTCGTATTTTTAGCAGCCTGCCCCCCCCCCCCCCTCATCCTCCCTTGACCACGATTCTTGATTCTCAGCTTGATTGATGATGGCAGAGTCCAGGATTCTTCTCCTTTGGTACGGACTGCTAATGTTGAGTCTTGGAAAAAAAAAAAAAAAAAAAAAAAAAACTTGGCCTAGCTCCAATTTTATGCGGTGACCAGTGTCCCTCGTATGCACGAAATGTCCAGGACTCCTTGTAAAATGGTTCCACCGCCGCAGTCTCACCCCCACCCCCACAATATATTTCACTGCAGTTTGTAAAGTATTTTGCAAATACCTTAGTCAGAACCTTTTATATATATTATCGTATATCTATTATATATATATATTTATATCTATATATATATATATATATATATATCTATATATAGTATAATCTATATATATTATATAATACTATATATATACATACATCTATTATATATTATGTATATATATATATTATATATATATATATATATATAGATTAATTCATTAACATATATATATATATATATATATATATATATAATATTAATTTGTGTAATACCGACGGTTTTATGATAAAGACAAGCTGACTGTCGGATAAAAAATGTTCGGTAACTTATTGTCAATATAATTTTATTGTTAATTCAGTAAGATACTGACGTATAACGTCTTACATTCCTTTTTTTTTAAACCTATGTGAGCATAGCCTATGTGCTTTGACAACGGTCTGCGGGAACCATTTTTATTTATTTGTTTGTTTGTTTGTTTGCTTGCTTTTTTGTATGGTGTTTTTACGTTGCATGGAACCAGTGCTTATTCTGCAACGGGACAAACGGCTTTACGTGACTTCCGAACCACGTCGAGAGTGAACTTCTATCACCAGAAATACACGTCTCTGACCCCTCAGTGGAATTCCCGAGAATCGAACTCGCGACCACCGAGGTGGCAGGTCAAGGCCATACCGATCACGCCACTGGGACGCTTGCAGAAACCATGGTCGTCCTTGAGATGTCATGAATTAGTCAATGGATTTGAGAAACGGCAAAAGTTGGCTTCTTAATTAGAATTACAATTATATTCTATCCGTTCACTGGATCTAGGAAAGGAATTTGCATGACTTTTTAGCCCATACTATCCCGTTTAGTTCAAGAGTATGAATATATCATCAACTTATCTAAGCCAGATCATATCTTGAGGTTAGATGGACTGAAAGATTTCGGCTTAGAAATAAGTCTTCAATAGATCTGCAAATAGGAGTACAGAAAACTTTCGTAAACAAACTAATTAAAAACACAAGTGATTGAGGTACGATTATACTGAAACATTTTCATTGAATCGACATACAAAAGAACTTGGAATATTTGAAATTGAATATACAAACTCCAGTGAACGACAGAAGTAGGTAAATATAGGTTAATCACCCAGAGAAGTTCTTACTGGTTTGTAAGCAACTTGAAATTACCGCTGATTAGTCACAGCGTCGCAAATTCTCTCATATACTCGCCGGTTCCTCATTTTCTTCTCTTTCAGTCAAAAAAAAAAAAAAAAAAAAAAAAAAAAAAAAAAAAAAGTTATTTCCTGTTACGTACAGGATACCAAAAAAAAAAAAAAAATAAATAAATAAATTAAGATTCCTAGAGAGAGAGAAAAAACGAGGTAGACGTTCCTAGTTTTTCCGCTAGAGAACGAAATCTCGCCTATTAAAAAAAGGAGGGGGGGGGAGAGGGGGTAGACAAAAGCATAGAGACAGCGTCGCAGTTAAAAAGGTAATAGAATAGTTAAGGAATAAGAAAATAATGAAATTGCTGGACTTAAAATGTTGCACAAAGGTGGCTTGCCTGGGAGCAAGATGGGCGCTTTGTTTCTAGAATAGGGGACGTTACCGAACAATTTTATTCCTCCTTAGGAGGTGGATCAACTGCTCTTACAGGCGTGAGTCATTTTTTTATTTATTTTTTATTTTATTTTTTCGATTTTACCTTAGGCTGCGCTACGTAAAAAGAGCCAAGTTGCCCATCCCGTCGGCATCCGTAAGGTGTCACATCCTAATTGAAGTGTGAGTGTTCAATTGACGATGTGTGTGTGTGTGTTTATTTTATTTCCACAAATACACAAGAGTAAATCTTCATGTCATGTCATCAACAAGCACTGCAAAAAGTGAAAACTCGAAAATATAAATTATTATTTCGAACGTATACGTTCTTTTCATCGAAGAGTTTCATTTCGCCAGAATAAAAAAAAAAATCTCCTTTGATCTTTGTTTACGCCAATAAAAATAAAAGCAAAAGAAAAATTCTGTTCCAAGAAAAACAAGATAACTGCAAAATATGCGTCATCAAACTTCCAAACGTCTCTCCACATAAAAGGAAAACAATTCATAAAAATAGACTAGTTTTTTTTTTTCATTATACTGATCGATACATATAATACATATAACTCAAACAGACATATACACAAGCACAAATGCAAACGCATTCACACACACACACAC
>NC_087210.1:82253267-82258267 GCF_015104395.2 Macrobrachium nipponense | reverse complement strand
AAATCGAAAACTACTATTTGTATCAGTACAAAATTTCATACACAACGATTTATGATACCTTGTGAAATTCAAGTTTCTCTCATTTTATGGCAAATGCACAGGTAACTAGAGAAAAAATGCATTAAGGAAGGATGTTTTTTAGGCTAAAATTAATCAAGGGTTATTAGTGGAAAAGGGAGGTTGGCACTTTTGGCAACTTTTCTAGCAATCATTGGCAACTTTTAGCCTTGAAAATCTGGCAACCCTGCTCCAAAAGCCCCCAAGGCTTGACAGTCTCTTGAGACCAGCATTGAAGGGAAAGGTCCAACCCAGAGGCTGCTTCCTCGGAGAAGGTAGATATCCTGTCAGGCTGGGGAAGTAGGCCTGGAGAGGGCCAAAGAACTTCAAGGATGAGGCCTAAAAGACCCCAAGGCTTGCCATGCAGTCTCTTGAGACCAGTCTTGTAGGGAAGGATCCAGCCCATTTTTTGGATATCCACCACGTTGCAAAAAAGTATTTAAAACGTAGGTTTTTCAATGATATGTATATTTATTGTAAGTAAAAACATTATATTTATATATATATATATATATATATATATATATATATAATATATTATATATATATATATAATTATCAAGTTTATGGAGAATCGGGCACAGAGTTAAAAGTTTCCGGTATAAAACGCGACAGGAAACTAAGCCCATCCTGGCGGGCAATACAATATATATACATTTAACTTTCGAAAATTTACGAAAAATTTAACATACAACGTTGGAAAATACAAAGCTATGTAGTAATAAAAGTTCACTCGAAATGTTCTAAATTAAGCATAATAAAAAAAAAAAATCATAAATACGGATGGAAATCACGCCAGATTTTGTACCCTCTACGGAGTGACAAAAGTTGCAGGCGTGCAATCACGAGATTATTTCACCCTCTGGACTTGCAACTCCACTCTTGCAAGATATATGCATTAAAACAAGATGGAAAAAGCTACTTTAGTCACCTGTAAAATGCCTTGCACGAAACTCGCTGATCGTGCTGCAGATAAAATAAACAAACAGAGAGAGAGAGAGTTTAGTCTCCTAGGTCCAAGAACGTCTTGGATAGGAGCTAGTCATGGGTGGCACTCTCTCTCCTGCAGCAGTATTCTTTCTACCTGAAATAACTCGAGGGAAGGAAGCTAAGGTCATCACCATCATCATCATTGCTATTCTAGCTACCGGGCCTCTTCCCCCCCCCCAATCCCCCCAAATCCCAGCCCCTCCCATATCTCCCCTCCCATCCCCTTCCCCAACGTCATAAAAATGATAACCTCCCCACACACACACAGCCCTCTGCGGTTCCTACTCTCCCCCCTGGGTTCTTAACTAGTCTGATAATCGTCGGTGAGGGAAGGGCGCCGTGAGTGGTGGTGGTGGGGGGTGCCGCCCCCTCATGCAAGCTCCCTTTTCTTCCCTTCTCCCTTCCCTTTCTATTCGTCCCTTTCGGTTCACCTTAGTTAGTGTATCGCCCATCACAGACTTCACACAAGCTCCTAACTTACCTGAACCCCCTCCTCCCCTCCGCCCCCTTTCTCAACCCACTCTGCTCTTTCAACTCGACCTGAGTTCACCCAGAACTTCCCTAATTAAAACGCCAGCCACGCCCAAGACTTCCTTCTCTTCTCTCTCTCTCTCTCTCTCTCCCTTCTGCTAATGCCGCTACGATCCACAACTTCGTCAGGAAGCACCCCCCCTCCGTCTAATCTTAAACCGCCGTCTCATGATCATAACGCAGCGGGTATATATATCGCTCATAGTATCCTTCCTTCCTTCCTTCCTTCCTTCCTTCAGTCCCAAGGACCTTTGCTCCTGAGAGGGATTAAGGATTCAGGTCTCCTGTTGCGTCGATGTAATTCTAGTTTGTCCTGTGACCGAAGAGCAAAGGATTATCCTGTGCACGACGGGAAAATGCCTATAAAATGATAAATGACAATAAGTAGAATTACAAAGAGTTATCAGGATTAGGATGTCTCAAAGACTCGTTAGTCCATCCTAAGAGGAGACATCGTGTGCTCACTTATCTCTAAGGACAGGTTTCATTGTTCATTCACAGCGTCCTAATGATTTTGTCTAGCTTTCTTTCAACTCTTCCCACACTGCGCTGTTACATCTTGTGGTGGCAGAGATAAGAGAGAGAGAGAGAGAGAGAGAGAGAGAGAGAGAGAGAGAGAGAGAGAGAGAGAGAGGAGCTATCTTTTATACTGGCACAAAACCCAGTCAAAAGCAAGTGGGTCAGAAGAGAATCATATTTACAATAAATGGGTTTTATCAATTATACTAAAAGTTATCATGATTTAACATATACCATTATGATAACAGTAGGCAATTCATTAATGCTTGTATTACAAATTTCTTATCAATAGAGAGCATTAAAAACATACGACAAATTCAAGTGAAGATCTTGTATAGACAGGTATGTTAGCAACGACGCAAATTACCGTGAAATCTAGATTTCGTTCAACAGACATTATATCTTTTGAAATGTTTGAACTCGAAAAATATATACATTTGAAATTCTGCGGAAAATAAAAAAAGTAAAAACCTGAAAGAGGATTATGATTTAAGTATAGCACTGAATTTCAGTTACAGTTTTCACGTAAAATCTCCTGTGAAATGCTACGGAACGGTTTTAAAACAGGAAAGAATTAGTTTTTTTTTTTTTTTTTACTTCACGTTACACGAACACAATACTGCAAATGTAATTATGTATAATAATAATAAAAATACACCTACGGTATGTGACACACACACAAATACGTAGTACAGAGAGGAATATTCATTCGTGGCAATCACAGCACTTCGCTCGTATGCAAATATTATTTATATATATATCTATAATATATCTTAATATATATATCTATATATGTATATATAATATATATATATATATATATATTATGTTTAACGCAAATGTATATAAACAAAAAGATGGCGTAGCAATGGGAAACCCTCTCGGTCCTACTTTGGCCAATGCCTTTTTATCTCATCACGAAGTTGTTTGGTTAGATAATTGTCACAGTTCTTTTAAACCACTGTTCTACCGACGTTATGTAGATCATACATTTTCAATTTATAGATCTGAAGAACATGTACCCCTGTTTCTTGATTTTAACTCAAAACACCAAAATATTGAATTTACTTCAGAAGTAGAGAACAATAATACTTTAGCTTTCCTTGACGTACTCGTAAGTCAACACAGCGATAACACTTTATCAACATCAGTTTACAGGAAACCAACATTTACAGGACTCACAACTAAATTTTCTTCATTCATCCCTATAGTTTATAAACGCAATTTAGTCTGTACACTTGTGACCCGTGCCTTTAACATTTGTTCAAATTTGTTAAAAATAGACTACTAAAACTTTTAAGAGAATTTTATCCTCAAGTTAATGTTATTGGTGGTTTGTCTAAGTACAAAGACATCGTACCCCCAGAACTACAGTCTCCTGTTGTTTATAAATACGAGTGCAATTGCTGTAATGCAATTTACGTGGGGAAAACAAAGCGCCAAGCACGTGTACGATGGTTTGAACACTTGGGAAGATCAGTTAGTACAAACAGGCTTTTAGCAAAACCACCATTCAGTGCCATACGGGATCACGCAGAAAACAGTGATCACCCTCTAAGGTTAGATTCATTTTCCATTCTCTCTAGTCGAGTGGCCCCCATGGAGCTGGCAATAGTAGAAAGTCTCTACACTTTAAAGTTGAAACCTTCCCTCAGTAACAACGAGAGGTCCATGGAGATGCTGTGTTTTTAAATTTTTAGTGTGTATGCTTGTATGCCTTTATGATGATGGTATTTACTTTTTTTAATATTGCTTCCTTTCTTTTTTTTATGCTTGTACATTACTCTTTTTTTTTATTATATATACAATGTAACCTTTGTGTGTGTGTGTGTGTGCGTATATATATATATATATATATATATATATATATATATATATATATATATATATATATATATATATATCTAATAAAAGGAGCCCATAAAACGCCAAAATAAAGAGAAAAAATACTATATTTCAGAGACTGCTGTCTCTCTCTTCAGGTAGGTTAATGAGAAAAGTTACAGAAAAGGTGGTGTTTATACCAAGAGATACATCCATCCGCAGTTAATCCGATTTAGGTCACTCCCACTGATAATCCTTCTTTTTATCAGTCTCTCTCTCTCTCTCTCACACACACACACACACACACACACACACACAACACACACACATATATATATATATATATATATATATATATATATATATATATATATATATATATATATATATATATATATATATATATATATATATATATAGTATACATCGAGCTAAAATGTCCTTTAATATCTAATTCGCTCTACCTCGGAATTAATATATTTTCATATATGCTTAACCGAAGGGGAATTTTTTTCTCGATAATAGATTTGCCTGGTCCTGGCGCGAACCCAGGAAGACATTCAAATCCAGGAACGTCAGTGAAGCTTCTACCTACCCCACCACCGCGAGAGGACATTGTAGCTCGATGTACGTATATGAATCACGTAATGTGATATGACATATATATATATATATATATATATATGGTGGGAGGGACATTGTAGCTCGATGTACGTATATGAATCATAACGGTGAATGTGATATGACAATATATATATATATATACCCTTCCTTTCAACAATCACACTTTAACTGCAATCATTTTTTTTTTGCACCTACAATTATCAACACAATTAGAAAATTTTCTAGCAAATGCCTCCGTGTGGATGCATTCGGCAGGAGACACTGACCCCATAAAGTTCGATGTGGGAAAATTTACCCGAATTATTGAAATGAAATTAACTGGAAGACCATTAGGAAAAACTACGTGAGGTACATAATGGTTCGCATTTGTGCGTGTATGTCTATACCTGCCCGTTTTTAGAAGGGCGTTTAGGCTGGCAATAAGTTCTCAGCGATTAGTCGTTCAAATTTATTTT
>NC_087210.1:82195767-82250767 GCF_015104395.2 Macrobrachium nipponense | reverse complement strand
AGTAGGAAGGGGGAACGGAGGGAAGGAATGCCAAAGGAAAGGGGGTTAGGGGGGGGAGGGGGAAGAAGTTCCTCTGTAAAAGGGATGGTGGGGGGGGGGAGAGAGGGGTCGTAAAGAAGACTGATTTTTGCAACGTATTACTTCATCTCACGAAGATCGGTTTGAGTGGGCTACTGATTAATTACACTTCATTTTGACTGCATAGCTTTGATTGTGTGAGAGAGAGAGAGAGAGAGAGAGAGAGAGAGAGAGAGAGAGAGATACCCGCATTTACCATAACTTCGAAAGAAGCTTTCAGAGTTCCATACAATCAAAGTTCACACACAGATCAATTATATCAGATGTTGCAACACGAGAACATACAGCTGAATAAATAAAAATTAACTGACACGTTTGAAATGTAATAGCAGTTCTTTAGTTCAGAAAAAGTTAAAGGCTCATTTGATAGAATGAGTTGTTATAACAATCCTGCTTGAAAAAACAAAAGAAAAAAAGGACTTCTACAGCAGGACTATCAGAATGCAATGTCAACTTTCTCAATACATGGAGTTACACTGCCTCCTCCTGATAGATTCAGAATGCAAATTAAAATTTAATATCGCTTTAAATTAAATAATAGCAAACATATGGGGTATCAGGCATGGAAAAAAAATGAAGAATTTATCTGTCAAACATACTTCTCTTCTAGGTTTTTCTTCTATTTCGCCCGCAGGCTCTGCAATTCTTGTCAAATAATACGGAATTGGAATACAGAATGTATGCCAAAGGTAAAGCGCTGGGACTTATGGGATCATTAAGCGTTGAAAATAATCTTGAAACAATTGTTAGCAGAGGGTTACAGGAAGTCAGAAGGAAGAATGAGAGTAAGACCGGAAGGTACACTAAAAGTAATGAAAGGGGTCGCAGCTAGGGGCCCAAGGGACGCTGCAAAGAACCTCAAGTATTGCCTGCAGCGCACAGCGTGAGGTGCACTGACGGCACTAGCCTTCTACGGGGGTCAAATAATACGACCTTTATCCTCAGCGACAATTTCCCGTCTACTCTCCATAGACAATACTTTTCCTTCCTACCGCTTTCGACCCTCTATTAGCTTTCATTATTACTCTACATCGGTTCATATTATCAACAGGATCAGCCACATAGAATAATCCTTGGAACAATCGCCTTACAGAAATGAGCAATTGTGAGGCGGAGGTATTGGGAGGAAAATCAATAGGAATTTCCAGAAGGAAATCAACACCATAAGGACTGAATTTCCAAAGGTTCCGGTCGGTAGATGAAGAGTTGGAATCCATAAGGAGATGGTGTACATGTTGACAGGAAACGCTGAATTACACAGTTTACAACTGGGAGTGAAGTTAAGTATATCTTAGTTTCACCAGACCACTGAGCTGATTAATAGCTCTCCTAGGGCTGGCCCGAAGGATTAGATATTTTTTTATGTGGCTAGGAACCAATTGGTCACCTAGCAACAGGACCTACAGCTTATTGCGGGATCCGAACCACACTATATCGAGAAATTAATTTCCATCACCAGAAATAAATTCCTCTGATTCCGCGTTGGCCGAGCCGGGATTCGAACTTCGGACCACCGGATTGGCAGCCGAGCGCGAAAACCACACGCTTCCAGCGAGGAACTACAAGTGGGAGTGAATTACGCCCAAATTACAAATGGGAGTGTATATCGTGCAGGAACAAATCACATTTTTTAAAAAGTAAATTGTGTGTAGGAACAAAAGTTATTTAAACCAAATAATGAAATCTGCACGAAATTACAGTATGCCTGTTAAAAGAATGCGCTTTGCAGTGTTCCTTCAAATTAAAGTTTTACGTTTCATTTTCTCTTTTGCGAGAGGCCGACGGATGGGCAACTGAAAACTCACTCTAAACCATACATGGAAGAAAAGAGCAAGACGAAACGAAAAAGATGGAAAATCCCTCTTCGAAAGTAGTTAATAAAAACTACATCAAAGAATACAATAACTACTAACGCTTTAATTAAAAAAAAAGACAAAATTCCTGACGCATCTCATATATGTATTCAAGAGTTAAAATAAAACAAGTCGCTCCCTCAACGAATATCAAAGGTCGCGAATATTAAATCGCACACGTTTTCGGTGACATCCCTTTCAGAGCGAATTTATTTGGCTCTGAAATGACTCAATCAGGGGATCTAATAAATACATATATATATACCGCCCGGCTTCATTCTGAAAGCATTCGTCATACTGTCGCTAGCGGCGTTTAAATTAAATCCTCGAAATGTTATATCCAGGGTTTTGCTTATACAGATGCTCCTATTCCTCCAATAAAAACGTAAATAAAAAAAATCATAGTAAAATATGTGCATACGTAATCTTTATTATGAGGAAAATTTTTTTTATATGTTTTTCAAAATTAAAATAATACATATGCATACGTTTCCTTCCAAATTGGGAATACTGTATAATTTTTTTTTTCAATGAAAATAATACGTAGATGTGTATACATACTTCTTTCCAATAGGGTAAATAGTTTAAATATTACTAAAATGAAAATAATACATAGGCATACGTTTCCTTCCCGATTGGGAATACTGTTTAAATGGTTTTTTTTTCTCAATGAAAATATTACATATGTATACGTATTTTTTTTCCAATAGGGAACATCGTTTAAATATTCCTAAAATGAAAACAATACATATGCATATGTTTCCTTTCCTACTGTGAATACTGTTTAAATGGCTTTTTTTTCTCAATGAAAATAATACATATGTATATGCATTTCTTTCTAAAAGGGAAAATAGCCCAAATATTCCTAAAATGAAAAAAATACATATGCATACGTTTCCTTTCCAATTGGGAAAGGTTTAAATATTTTCAAAATGAAACTAAATATGTATACATATATGTATCCTTTCAACCAGGAGTGTAAATATTTGTTTACAATTACAATAATGCATATGTACACACTTCCTTTAAAATGTGGAAACCAATCTGGAAAATAGTTTCAATATTTCTAAAATGAGAATGAAACATGTATATGTATTTAAAAAAAAAATTTAAATGAAAATTATACATATGTATATGTATCCTCTCCAATTGTGAAAATTTAGCTAATCTTTTTAAACCAAAAAATTACAAAATTATTTAATTGAAAAAGTGACAGAAATAAGCAATTCTTCTCCGGCAAAAAAAAAAAACATAAATAAATAAATAAATAAATAAAAAAATAAAATAAGTACAAAATAAATAATAAATAAAAAAGGAATTACAACCTCCTCTCTTTCGAGAAGGAAAAACAAGCTAAAGAACTTTATCCTCCTAAGGCAGAAGACGACTGAACAGTTCCCAACAACGAGCGGAGTAGAAAAAAAGGGAAAAAGAAAAAGGTAAGTGAAAATCTTTCTTCTCGAACGAGCTCCTTTCATTGGCCCTTCCTATGAGAGAGAGAGAGAGAGAGAGAGAGAGAGAGAGAGAGAGAAGAAGAAGAAGAAGAAGAAGAAGAAGAAGAAGAAGAAGAAGAAGAAAGAAAGAAAGAGAGAGAGAGAGAGAGAGAGAGAGAGAGAGAGAGAGAGAGCTCTTAGTCATCGGTTAAGAATCCCCCGAGAGATTCGTAAGAGGCCTCCCGTGAAGATCCTTCGATTCCTTCCGGAGATTCCAGGACTAATCCTTTAAAAAGGGAAAGAAGGAAGTCTGAGGGACGTCGCCACATCTTTGCTATCCTGCAGGAGAGGGAAGGAAGCCAAGACAGACGCCTCCTCGCAGAGGTAGACAAAGTGGTTACCACTCATGAAGGAAGTCGCCTAGTAATTACATTCCTTCAGTCTCCTTTTTAATTAGAGAGCAAATAAGGGAAAAGGAAATAAAAAAAAAGGTGTGATGATGTTTGATAAATGTGATTCCTCTTGCAAAGACGAAAATTTAATTGATTAAAAAGTACATAACGACACACGAAACTAAACTGAAAATGAAAATAATATTGACAACTTTCTTTTAAATCATTTGCAAATTTGGAAATAAATACACCTTACAGACCTTACAGACCTTACATCTTGTTCGGGTTGCCCCAGGTCCCTCAGTGTGAGGCACCTCTAATGTCTACCAGAGAGTTGCTAGTACATCTTCGGTATATTCTGCATCTTCCAATCTTGGATGGTCTGGGATGCAGTTTAGATATTTGTCGAGCTTATTCTTAAACACATCTACGCTCACTCTGATATATTCCTCAGATGAGCTGGCAACGCATTGAATAGACGCTGCATTATCGATGCTGGTGCGTAGTGGATTAATGTCCTGTGTGCTTTCCTTATTTTTCCTGGTATAGTTTTGGGCACTATTAATCTACCTCTGCTTGCTCTTTCTGATATTTTTAGTTCCATGATATTATCTGCTATTCCTTCTATCTGTTTCCATGCCTGAATTATCATGTAGCGTTCTCTTCTCCTTTTCTAGACTATAAATTTTAAGAATTGTAGTCTTTCCCAGTAGTCAAGGTCTTTATAACTTTTCTTCTCAATTCTAGCTGTAAAGGACCTTTGTAACACTCTCTATTGTTGTGGCAATATCCTTTCCTTTTGATAGTGTGGGTACCATATCATATTGCAATATTCAAGTGGACTACGACATATGTTTTATAAAGCATAATCATGTGTTCAGCTTTTTCTTGTTTTGAAGTGCCGTAACAACATTCCCATTTTTGCTTTACATTTTGCCAACAGAGTTGCTATTTGATCATTGCATAACATGTTCCTATTCATTATCACACCAAGGTCTTTAACTGCTTCCTTATTTGTGATTGTCTCATTATTAGGTCCCTTATATGCATATAGCTTTCTTTCTCTGTCTCCATAATTTTATTGATTCAAATTTATCAGAGTTAAATACCATCCTATTTACCTCTGCCCAATCATATACTTTGTTAAGGTCTCTTTGTAGAGCGTTCCTATCTTCATCACAAGTAATTTCTCTACTTATTCTTGTGTCATCTGCGAAACTACTCACTACCGAATCCTTCACATTATTGTCTATGTCTTCAATCATAATAACAAACAGTATTGCAGCTAACACCGTACCTTGCGGTCACACCGGATATTACCTTGGCTTCCATCCGATTTCTCGTCGTTTGCAATAACTATCTGTTTTCTGTTGTGTAAAAATACTTTTAACCATCTTCCTACTTTATCCACGATATTGTGTTTTCTAATTTTCTTCGCTAATATATTATGGTCTACTTTATCAAAAGCTTTTGCAAAGTCTAAATAAACCACATCTGTTTCATTTCCGCTTTTCATATTTTTGAATATGTTTCTCACGGTGGACTAACAGTTGGGTTTGTGTACTTTTTCCGGGTACGAAACCATGTTGTCCCTTTATAAACAAATTATTTTTTATTAAATGTTTCATAATATTTTTCTTCATTACCCTTTCATACACTTTCATAATATGTGATGTTAGACTCACAGGCCTATAATTACTTGCCTCTAGTCTTGATCCACTTTTGAAAGTAGGGGTAATATGAGCTAATTTGTGCTCATCATAAATCTTGCCTGTATCTACACTTTGTCTTAATAATATTGCAAGTGGCTTTGCGATAGAATGAACTACTTTCTTTAACAAAATAGCAGGAATTCCATCAGGCCCTGCAGCAGCTCCATTTTTAATTTCATTAATAGCCTGCACAATATCAGCTTCATTAATATCATGTCAGCTAAATATTCACTATTTTCATCCCTTACTTCTATATCATTATCTTCATTATCTATTCTAGGGGTGAATTCTCTCTTATATCGTTCTGCCAGTATGTGCAAATTTCCTTTTTTTCATTCGTTAATAATCTCCCTTCAATTCTTAGAGGGCCTATTTCTATTCTTCTTTTATTCATCTTCTTCGCATATGAGTATAATAGTTTGGGATTTTGCTTGATATTTAATAGGGTTTTTCTTCCAAGTCCCGTTTTTCATTTTCTTTTGATTGTATAATCTTTTGTCTGCATTTTTCTATCTTACTTTTAGTTCTATACTTTCCATGCATTTTTTTTTGCTAGACCTTTTTTTTTCCACCACCTTCTGATTTTCTGGAACAAGATCCTTCTGTCTCTTGGTATGCATGACTGATGTTTACTTTTCTTCTTCGGTATATATTTATACACTATTTTCTCTAATATTTTATATAATATCTCCGTATTTACCTTTATGTCATCACTTACGAAAATATTATCCAATCTTTGTTTAATTCTTCATTTATTTCTGACCATTTTATATTTTTACTGTAGAAGTTGTATTTTCCATATCCTTCCCACTTTTTCATTTCTTGCTTATCTCTGTTTTCACTTGCTTTGGAATGGACTGTTTAATTTCTATGACATTATGGTCTGAAATACTCGCATTATAAACTATTATTTCTTTAACATAATTCATCTCGTTCACAATACTAGGTCTAAAGTATTTTCCTTCTTGTTGGCGAGGTGATTTATTTGTTGAATTTGGTATTTCTAGTAGCATATCTAATAGCTTTTCGAATTGCCTCTTATCTTCTGCACTACTATTCTCTCTTTTTTATATGTTATAAGTACATCCACAATCTCCTATTCGTTCTTTTCCAGTCTACGAAAGGAAAGTTGAAGTCTCCAGATAGGAGAATAGTCCAGTCCTTGTGATTTCTACATATATCATCCAATTTTTCTATTATTAAGTCAAACTCTTTAGTATTAGGAGGTATATATTACTATGTTCATTATTTTTCAGATTCAAATTCTACCGCTATTAGTTCACATTCTGAGTTACTATATTTCTCATATATTTTTCCTTGTTTTTTGTCTTCCCATATATTGCGGTTCCCCCTTGATTCCTATTTTTTCTATCTGATCTATAGTTTGAAACCCTTTTATTTGATCATCATTCCCAGTCTCTTAAGGGAATACCAGGTTTCACTTATATTCATTATATCTATTTTCTTTTCAATTTGGGTTAGTTCTTCTAAGTACTCTATTTTTCTTTTTTGAGTTACTCGTAACTAAACCCTGCGCATTCATCACTATGATGGTTTGCGTGTTTTCTCCTTCATTTAATATTGGTAATAATAAGGATTTTCCCATGTCTCTCTCCCTGTTCTGGTATGTTGTTCTTTTTTTTCATTTCCAGAAATTCTGACATTTAAAAAATCCAACTTTTCCATAATATTTGTTCTTCCTTCATCATAATTATTCATTTTGTGTCTGAATCTGCAATTTTCTCCATATCTGCAAATATCCCCTTGCATAATAAAAACAGTTATTATCTCTTGAGTAGAATCTTGGAGCTGATGCATTGAAATTTTTTGCTGGCACCTCTGCATATCTCGTTGATGGCTTGCTTTTTTTCTTTTACTGATATTCTTCATTCCTCTCTTTATTTGTTTCTTTCTTATTTTGGATTTTATTGCTTGATTGGTTATTTATTTGATTATTTTTCATGGCTACAGGGTGCATATATTTACATTTTTTTTGTCGAACTTACATCCTTTTCCTTCTTTTAGGTTTTTGCATATTTTTTGGATGTAGATCTCTGCAATCATCCTCATATCCATCTAAGTATGCACATTTACCATATATTTCATAGTTGTGACATACCTTATGGAGGTTTTGTAGTAACATTTTTCTCCAATATCTGCAATTCCCTCTTTTATTTTCAAAGGTTGCAGACTTTGTCGTTTTTTGTATATTTTTTCCTCTTTCCCGTCATTGTGTAGATCTGGGTAGAGCCTCTTCGGCATTTTCTTTTGTGCTGTCATATCGTAATTTATTTCTTCGTAGGTATGCTGCTTTTATAGCCTCATATGTAGTATCAATGAGTACCTCTGCATCCATACTTTTATCTTGTTCTTGTTTTTGTCCTTATCTTTTTCTGTCATTTCAGTTTTGTTTACTTCTCTTACGTTTTCCTCTTCTTCTTCTTCTTCTTCTTCTTCTTCTTCTTCCTCTTCTTTCCTTCTTCTTCATCCTCAACTATTTGTAACATTCAATCTTGATTTAATAACATTGTCTATCCATGGTAGACATGTTGAGCAAAAAATTCTTGTGTCTTTTCTCATATCTTGCATTACCTCAGCACACTGTGGATGGGTCGGAATGTTGCATGCAGCACATTTTCTGATTAGGTTTTGTGGATTAACTATGCTATACCACACACTCACACAGTTTACATGCTTTTGGCATTCTTTTCCCTAATGCATCAATTAGGATATTCACAAGGTTCCTTTATTCATTTTCTTTGTCGGAATATGTTGGTTTATGTATATTTTCTTTATGGAGTCTCTTGACCACTTGGATTTTATTTGGAACTTCTTCAATTATTTTCAAGATGTTTTCATTTGATTTGTTCCAGTTTGAAGGATTGTATCCTTCTAATATATCTATGAATGATTTTGTATCTTTTTGGTTAGGACTGTTGCTGATTTCATAGATCAGAAATGCCAGTTCCCTTCCTGCTACTCATCGTATTGCGAATCTGCCAAGCAAGCTAAATCTCGCCATTTTTTTCCGCAGTTGGAGCTTACTGCCATCTTGTTCTGATTTACAGTATTTCACTTGATAAACTAACTTAGAAGACTTTATCCTACTATTTCCACACTAATCTTATCACCGATAGTTCACGAACACTTCTAGATATTTCTCAAATTCTAGACGTATGTTAAACTTGTGATATTTGTTGATTAATCTGACTTCGACCAGGAACGTCTCACCAAGCAAGATGACTACTACATCGGGTTGACTGACTTACAGAGAGAGAGAGAGAGAGAGAGAGAGAGAGAGAGAGAGAGAGAAATATGTGGGCGGGGCTCACCTCAAGTGGCAGGGGTACAGCAAGGTGTGGATCTGCAGCCACCTCTAATTATCTTTTCGGAATTATACAATACTGAAAACACTTAAAATCGTCATCGTGTATTAGTTTACAAGAGAGAGAGAGAGAGAGAGAGAGAGAGAGAGAGAGAGAGAGAGAGAAATTACCCAGAACAAACTTTCCCGCATTTATAGCACAGCATTGTGTGTTGAATTCTTTTTTTCTTTCTTTCGCGCCTGGCAAACGCATAATTGGTATGACATGTAAACTGACAGATTAATTTACAGAAAGAGTTAGTTATCTGAAGGCCAAAAACGAATACCTTTCTGGCATATTTCCAGGGAATCTAATAGTCCTTTTGATATATATATTTACCGATTTCAAGAACCATACTCATTTTTTAATAAAAAAATAAAAAAATAAGCAACTTTTAAAATCTTGATTAGAAATCAGAATGGTGAAATGGTCTCCATCCGTTTCTTTGTACATCGCTCTCTCTCTCTCTTTCTCATTATTCCATCAAAACACTAAGCACAGAGACAAAAATCGTGACTGAGGTCACGAACGGATCCACAAGAGAGAGAGAGAGAGAGAGAGAGAGAGGAGAGAGAGTATATACTATATACATCGCAATAGATCATCATTAAACCATTCCACCGAATTTCGGCCGAGTGGTAGTTCATTTTTCTTTGGAATTGCAAAGTGATTAAACCACAATGCCGACAATTAAAAAGGGTTCAACATAAAAGAGAGAGGGGGAGAGGAAAAGGGGGCGGGAAGAGATAGAGGGGGTGGGTGGGAAAGGAGTATATAAAAAAAGGAACCTACATTCGATGTTGTTAACGCAGTGTGATTGGTACACACAGCCTTCAGGACCAATCACAACGGCTAATTTTTTATTTTATTTTTTTTTTATAAATCACTCTAAATGTAGGACGGACGGCGAAATAAATATCCGCCGAAATTTAGTTTCCCCCAAAACTAGTTTTTCATTCGTGTATGATGACGTGATTCAGCTTACGAGCACAATGCCCGCCTAGATTTAAAAATAAATTTATATACCAACTATCCGTAATGATCCGCACGATGGAAAAAACATCGAGATATATGATTACTTTTTATCTGCTCACGCTAATGACCCACAGATAAAGCAACAGCATAAATTTCCGCCTGATGTTTCATCCCTCTGGTCATTCATTTTCTCATTTTATCGGCTTTGAATCGCTGTGGCAAAACGTCCTTTCAGCCGAGACTGGATTTTTGACGGTGAAGTTAGGCGCTCAATTTTGACGAACGAATAAAAATTTAGCCACGACAATTTACAGCCTAATTGACTCCGAAGACCCAAGGCGGTTTGTTTGTTTATTTGTTATGGTGTCTTTACGTTGCATGGAACCGGTGGGTTATTCAGCAACGGAACCAACGGCTTGACGTGACTTCCGAACCACGTCGACAGTGAACTTCTATCACCAGAAATACACATCTCTAACCCCTCAGTGTAATGCCCCAGAATCGAACTCGCGGCCACCGAGGTGGCAGGCCAAGACCATACCGATCACGCCAGTGAGGCGCTCGACCCAAGGCGGTAATTCATACACGCGTGTGAATGTATTCATTTACATAAACAAACAGGACGCAGAACCCTCATCAATACTGCGGAAACTGAATTTCATACCGTGATCAAAATCAAGGAGAGATTATTAGGCAGTTTCTGTTGGCGATTCCCTATTCTGAAGCTAATAAATTTGGCAAGTTAATATTATACATTATAATAGTAAACGCATGTCCACATTCCTAATAAATAATAAACAAGTTATTGACAAACATACGAGTTAAAAAAAAACTTATAAAACAATATACGCGCTCAAGAAAGTATATGTATACACATTTACATAACCCGAAGTATTTAATGCCTATGTATTCCTGTGTAACTAATCAACAGTTAATTGATAAGAATTCTTGTACTCACCGATTCGCAAACAGCGTTTCAGAAGCATCTTACCTGCAAATAGGGAAAAGAATAACATGAATAATGGTCCAGGTAAAGAAAGACAGAATATGGAAATGTATCTGCCTACGCTGTTGTCCTTTCTATACAAATAAAGAGGTATCAATCTCATACGAGATATTACAGAATACTTATCGATGATGGCCTTACATACCATAGCTCAGACTTGGGTTGCAGAGACAAAAACGAGAGAGAGAGAGAGAGAGAGACCTTACAGCTCGTTCGGGTTTCCCCAGGTCCCTCAGCGTGAGGCAGTGTGTGTGAGAGAGAGAGTTACAAGGATTAGGACGTCTCAAAGACTTGTTAGTCCATCGGAGGAGACATCGTGCGCTCACTTATCTCTAAGGTTGCTGCGAACAACCTTAAGAAATGCATACAGTGTACTGCATGAGGTGCACTGACGGCAGTATGCCCCTAAGGGGAGAGTATTAATGTATTAATGTAAGTTTCCACATAACCAAAGTGTGATATTGCAAGAGTACAATCCAGTAATCCCACACAAGGAATTTTTTTTTTTTTTTTTTTTTTTGGGGGGTACCATTTTTAATTACAATTTCCGAGAATGATCTCTCATAAGTCTGCTGCTACCGCCGCCGACGCCCACTGGGTGACGTTTTCGCCCCCTCCGCCCGCAGAATGTGGTGGGTGAACTAGCTGACACGGAATCAATACGCGTGTGACACACACACACACACACAAAAAAAAAAAAAAAAAAAAAAAAAAAAAAAAGTGATAAAAAATATACATAAAACGAGGGGAGAAAGAAATGGATGATTTGACGTCGAAAGACAGGGAAATCCCTTTTTATTGATGGCATTAGCTAATAGGTCTTTCTCTCTCTCTCCTCTCATTACCTTTACTTATTCAAACTCTCTCTCCCCTGTCTCTCTTTAGCATTATCTTTAGTTCTTATCTCTCTCTCTCTCTCTCTCTCTCTCTCTCTCATTAACTTTACTTATTCAACCTCTCTCTCTCTCACTTCAGCATTGTCTTTGGTTTTTCTTCTTCTTCTTCTTCTCTCACTCTTTCTCTCTCTCTCTCTCGCATTATTCTTAATTCTTATCTCTCTCTCTCTCTCTCTCTCTCTCTCTCTCTCTCTCTCTCTCTCTCTCTCTCCTGCACTCCAATATCATCCATTTCTTTTAAAAATTCACACTCTTTCTATCATTACCGCCAATTCTTCGACAACTCGGGTTTTTTTTTCCTTTCCAACATAATACCGGTATTTAACACCAGTATATCTATCTATCTATCAATCGTTCTTAGTTTGTCTTAACGCTGACGAATACAATCAAACAAAGAAACAGACAAACGAAACGAAAAGAACAAGACTTATCAGTCTGATGCGGATTCATGTGAGTGTATATACGTCGGGGAAGAGAGTAAATACTACTTCTAAGCAACTGTACCACCTGACAGTTAACCACGACTCACTCTGATTTTCCTGGAGGTGAGATATAACGTCTTGGTATTTTCTTTTAAATGTTCGTTCCGCCAAGTAACAGGAAAGAATGATTAAAAAGCCAACAATTAAGATTGAAGGGTGCTACACTGAGAGAGAGAGAGAGAGAGAGAGAAGAGAGAGAGAGAGAGAGGAGGGGGGCTTAATCGAAAAAAAAATAAAATTTAACAGCAATTAGAACTAAATAAATATACAGATGGAAATGCAGTTCAGATTCCAGTATTCCAAAATTTAGTGAAAAACAGTATTCCAAAATGTAAAGTGAAAAATAAATTCACGTAAAAAAATGTGGCAAATTTCCTAAGCAAATGAATTTCAAAAAGATACGTCCTTCCTAACTACCACATTAATTCTACATCAAACTCGATGATTGTAGTTTTTTTTTTTTTTTTTTTTTTTGTTTTTTTTTTTTTTTTTTTTTGGGCGCGGGGGGGGGGGGGGGGTTGCGAAGAGGGAGAGACAATGCTTTTAATAGTGGACCAGAAGCAGCTTCAATTTTGATGTCCACTATCTAAAGAAAGGCGGGAGAGGCTCTTCTCATAGTTTGGAAGAGAATGTTGTATATGAAAGCATTAGCAGGACAGTATGAGGGCTCGTTGAGCCAATGCTCCTTTATGGGATATGTGAACACATGCTAAACGAAAACAACATTGCCGAGGGTTGAAAATGAGAGATATAGACGTAATGATGCTGCAGTAAAAAGATTAACACTACTGAAAAGTTTGCTCAAGTGAAAGGTATTGAAGAAAAGAAACTGGTAAAAGTGTGTAACTGTGCAATTTAAAAGTTAATGGAGGATGAAAGGGTTAGACGGATGAAATGAAAGGTAAACTGTAAAAGGAAGAACCTTCAAATCGAGAAGGAACGAGAAAGTGCAAGAGAGATTGATAAGATCTTAAAATGACAAAAACCACCAGAATTCATCGCTTTTATTTCGTCCCCTGAGGTATTTCGCATTTGAACCTTGTGTGTGTTGAGAGAGAGAGAGAGAGAGAGAGAGAGAGAGAGGAGAGAGAGCTTGTAATACAGGTTTTCCATTAAATGCTGCCACCAACGAGATAGCAAAAGGGCAGGGCCGGGTTCATTTCATATTTCCCAATACGATCCACATTAAT
Source organism: Macrobrachium nipponense (assembly GCF_015104395.2). Taxonomy (NCBI): domain Eukaryota; kingdom Metazoa; phylum Arthropoda; class Malacostraca; order Decapoda; family Palaemonidae; genus Macrobrachium; species Macrobrachium nipponense. The sequence continues at coordinate 82,237,385 of NC_087210.1, read as the reverse complement.
CTTTGTTAACCGGAAATACTTTTGAATTGCAATGCATCTATCAACAGCACGCAGTGTGGATACCATCATCCATCACAGAACCCCAGCTCCAATTGCAAAGGTGCAATGAGAGGGCAGGAGGAGGAGGAGGAGGAGGAGGAGGAGAGAGGGAGGGAAATGGCTCAGATAGGATGGTTTCAAAAGGTATTTAGAGACCCAAAAGGCTTATTCTGCGGTTTTATCGGCTACTCTAGATAGCCTCGATCCTTCAAAGGATTTCTGAAGTATCCCTGTATCCCTATAGCCATATGCACCTAAGAGTCCTAGGGGTATCTGTGACCTACAGCTCCCTTGTGGTTTCTTGAGAGACTGATACCCAGTGAATTGAATTATAGTGAATGGCTGGACATGAGTGGTTGAATATAAAGCAGGAATTTCCATGTGACTCGATGCAATACTATCTGGCATGATACAAAGTATTTCTGAAATTAATTTAAATATATATCTATTCTATATATATATATATATATATATATATATATATATATATATCTATATATTATTATATATACCAACACTGCTTCATCTTAGCTCGCTTTAAGCAAGACTGACGGTAGGTAATTGTGCAGGTCCTATCGAGAGAGAGAGAGAGAAAAAAAAGTTAATACCAGTCTTCAAAGTACTCGTAAGGACAACGCCCCCCGCCCCACACGACCCCCAAACCTCAAGCTCCATCAAATTTCATGGTATTTTAATTTTTTTACGGGGTATTAAATTAGCTGATAATTATGACTTGGATACCACACTGAGCTTGGGAAAAAAAAGCAAGTTTGGACTCATGAACTATTTTGGGCATGAAGCTTTAGGTCCGTAAAGTAACGATTTTGATGACTGGGAATAATCCACAAATAACAGCGTCTGGAAGCGATATTTTGGCATCACATAAGCCATAAATAAAAGTGTTTTTATTTTTTATATTAAGGGGAATGAGTCCGAATATACATAAAGAACATGGCAGGGATCTAATGTCATTTTTCAAACCTGAAAAATGAAGTCTCAAAAAGATTTACTTATGAACATAAAAATTCCCACATCTGAGAGAGAGAGAGAGAAGAGACGAGGAGAGAGACGAGAGAGTGAGAAGAAGAGCTGGAGAAAGAGTAGAAGAGAGGACAGAGGATGGAGAGAGAGAGAGAGAGAGAGAGAGAGAGAGAGAGAGCCGGCAGCAGGTAAAGCAGCAGAAATGAAAGACGCTAAGTCAACCGATCTAATGGAATATATTAAAGTCTGGCGTCGAATATTCGACTAGGAAATAGGTATAACCTATATACTATATCAGGACTGGGCCAATTACGTTTCAGAATCCCCCGAGATTAATTTCATGCAATACGCCTCACCTAGGCGACCAATAAGTTCATTCGATGCATACTCGTATACATATATGTATAATATATTATATTCCGTAAATGTCGAATAGATGAACCACGTCTCCTGTTTTCTAATCCCCCCCCCCCCCCCCCCACAACGAATATTTCGGGTGGAGAGGACACGTGATTCTGGGGGATAGACTCCATTATCGAGAGAGAAACCAGGTCTTCCATTTGATGAGCAAACTTTGGGGCTGATAATGGGGCTGCATTTGGGTCTGACGCCCCCCCCCTCTCTCTCTCTCTCTCTCTCTCTCTCTCTCTCTCTCTCGGGTCTTGATGGGGCTACACTCGGGCCTGATGGAAGGTCGTTTTCGCCTCATGGACAATATTTGGCGTTAATGCAACGTACTTCTTTTGATCACGTCCAACCAGGCACAGTGAGTCTGTCGAATCTTTTCTCCAGCTTTTCTGGCGGAATGGAAATAAATACCACAGAGGAGAAAAATCTCCCGTCTGGAAACGTTCTCTAAATTAATGCCGTGAACTTTTTTTTTAAACCTTTTCTTTTTAATTTTTGTTGAGTAAAATGTGTATCAAATGGTGTGGACTTGGACTACAATTTTATCTGGTAAAAATAAAAATATATGAAAACAATTCTTTTTAACCTAAATTGTCTATCAAAGGGTATGGACTAAACTACAGTTTTATTTGGTTAAAAAAAAGCAAATAAAAAAAAATTAACCTAAAATGTCTATCAAAGTGTATGGTCTGTAGAATACAGTTTTATTTGTTAAAAAAAATGTACCTACATTTTTCCTCCAAGGGTATGGAATGTGAACTCCAGTTTTATTTGGTTAAAAAAAAAAAAAATTAAAAATCTATCAAAGGGACTGTGGACTATAGTTTCATTTGGTAAAAATTTTTTTTTTTTTCTTAACCTAAAATGTCTATCAAAGCGTTATGGACTATGTCTGTCAATGGGTATGGAATGTGGACCACAGTTTTATTTGGTAAATATAGAAAAAACTGCAAATTGAAAAAAAAAAATTAACCTAAAATATCTATCAAAAGGTATGGACTGTGGACTAAAATGTTATTTTTTTTAGAGCCAAAGAAAACTCGGACAGTCGATTTTAAAATGTTTTAAATTTTCTTAATTTTATTAAAATTTTTTAAAACGTTTTCAATTTTGTTAATTTCACTATTTCTTAAATTAATGATAATAAAGAAAAGGGCTGCATCTGCCTCTAACGCCAATTTTTCCAAATAAATAGATCTGTTGAAATACTAAAATAATAGTAAAAATATTACAAAAAATTTTAAATTATAATAAAGATATAAAAGAAAATGTACAATTAGAGTAAAGGAATAAAAATGTAGCAAAAAATAAAACCATAAAATAATGAACAATGAAAGTAAATATAATAAAGGATGAGACAAATTTAAACGATGAAAATGCAATTAAACAAAAATATATAGGAGCAAAAAAAAAAAAAAAAAAAAAAAAAAAAAAAAAAAAGTTTAAAGACCATTCTTTTTGACCTCATATTCTTACATCACGCCTTTCTTTCAACTCCTCCCTCTGCTCTTTAATTCAGCACAACAGAGACAACAACAGCAACAACAACAACAAGAACAGCAACAAATAAAACCCCCGAGGGGCAACAAGGGCGCAGCATTCCGCCCACTTCACCTCACCTCACATCCCGCCCGCCTCCGGAGATCTTGCAAATTCAAACTTGACCCTAGAGAGAGAGAGAGAGAGAGAAGAGAGAGAGTAGATAGAGATGAGAGACGTATGTAGTATTTAGACTCGGTGTGTGTGTGTGTGTGTGAGTGTGTATGTCGGTGACGCCGTGTAACAGCCAAGAGGGACACATACGTAATCAGAGATGTAATTAGTACCTTCTAATTACATCATTCCGGCAGTCCCGACACGCCAGCACCAAATTCAGGGGAATTACCCGAGCGGGGCTTATATACATACGTCTCGCCTCTTCGCCGGAGCTCAAGATTGCAACATTCTCTCTCAAAGGAACATTACGTATATATATGTTCGGGTTACGACGAATCATTATCATCTTACGTCGTGGTTACTTCATCGTCTTCGTTAGCGACTTTGTTTGTTTGTTTGTATGGTGTTTTTACGTTCCTTGGAACCACCAGTGGTTATTCAGCAACGGGAGCAACGGCTTGACGTGACTTCCGAACCACGTCGAGAGAGTGAACTTCTATCACCAGAAATACACATCTCTGACCCACTCAATGGACTGCCCGAGAATCGAACTCGCGGCCACCGAGGTGGCAGGTCTCAAGACTATACCGACATTGAACGGAGGATGGGACGGAAATTTAAGGATATTTTTGAGGGGAACGCTTACGCAAAACGATGAATCTCGTATGGTTTTAGTAATGTATGACGAACTAAGTGAACATATCCAACCAAAGAAACTTATTATAAGTTGTTCGCAAAAAAAAAAAAAAAAAAAAAAAAAATCTATAAATCATTACAAGCACATCCACAGTGCAATCACAAGTTCGAATAACTATCAACACACCGTAAGGTACTTTCAGAGATTTCAAGAGGAATCCACTTACACTGAAAGCTGCCAATGTCCACACACGTCACAATATCTTAGCTAACAGCTGCTGCAGATTTTGATACAAGATACAAGATAGCGTGCGTCAGGGAACATGAAAGCAAAGGGGAATTCCAATCCAATTCTGATTTCCATAATCCTTAATCAAGTTCCCTTTGAGGAAGAAAGATGTGTCGCTTCATGGACGGGGGGTGGGGGTGTAACCTCCCCAATCCCACCTCTCTATAATAATATAGAGCACTTGGTTAAAAATGCTCAACACATCATAATTTGCTGAAGACATAAATGATGATAAATATATATATATGAATATGATCGTATGGTGCTCAATGTTCTCATGACTAAGGCCATTTCGTGCTACTCGGAATAAATGAATAACTTTTCATTAAGTGCAGCCAATGATTGCTCTTCCTTGTTGCAAATGCTTCAGAGGGAAGACTATTACTCAATGAATAATTTCCTACCATATTCAGGTAGATAATTTTGGACTGACGTTCATCCAAACATTCAGAAATCTCGCACGATGCTAAAGAAAAATGGTAGAAAAGAATACATTAGAATTTAGGCCAAAGGGAAGCTGAGGTGTAATAGGAGGGAAACCTCGCAGTTGCACTATAAATCAATTGTTAGGAGAGGATGGAAAGTGAGACGGAAGAAAGAGAATATGAACGGAGATACAGTAAAAGTAATGAAAGGGATTACAGCCAGTGGCCGAAGGCCCGCTTCAAATAACCATAAGGAAAACCTGAAGTAAGACGGAAGAGAATATGAACGGAGGTACAGTAAAATGAATGAAATGGGTTACAGCTAAGGGCCGAAGGCACGTTGCAAAGAACCTTAAGTAAAGCCTACAGTAAGACAGAAGAGAATATGAAAGGAGGTATAGTAAAAGGAATGAAAGGGGTTACAGCTAGGTGCCGAAGGCAAGCTGCAAAGAACCTTAAGTAAAGCCTGAAGTAAGATGGAAGAGAATATGAACGGAGGTACAGTAAAAGGAATAAAGGGGGTTACAGCTAGGGGCCGAAGGCACGCTGCAAAGAACCTTAAGTAAGCCTACAGTAAGATGGAAGAAGAAAAATATGAACGGAGGTACAGTAAAAGGAATGAAAGGGGTTACAGCAAGGGGCCAAAGGCACGCTGCAAGGAATCTTAAGTAACGCCTACAGTGCACCTCACAGGTGCACTGACGGCACTACCCTCAAAAAGAGAGGATAAAAGGGTGATTTTTAAGCAGTCAAATTTCTGAGAAGCAGAGAATCCAGCCAACTTGATTCTTAAATTTTTTCGCGAAATCATTTCGTCGCCTCATCCTTTTTTTTTTTTTTTTTTTTTTTTTTTTTGAAATAAACGCCAGGTACAATAATGGTCGCGGAATAAATGCCAGGTACAATAATGGTCGATTAAGAACTTAGGAAGTTTACAAAAATGATGCTGACTTGTGGCGAAGCATTGAGGCTTTTCTTGGCAAAATTTCTACAACTATTGCAAAATAATAATAGCAATGTTGCAAATTAAATTAAAGTTTAACTGTATTTGTTCAGACGAACAGACATTATCATTCTACATCGAAATTATGCAGTTTATTGACACCTAACTATAATCATGGCAGCGTAACTCATATAAAAAATCTTTGAACACCGATTACAACAAAAAAATCTTTTTTGTTTATCGATAAAATTATAGAAAGTGATTGTAAGAAAAATAGAAAAAACAATATATAAAATCAACTCGCTTAAGTCTGCTATTCTCTTCAACAGTATTTGCCTATAGGAGGGTCTTTTACTAAAAATAATAATACTAATTTCATCTACGTAAACATTTCTTGAAAACGTGATCTTCAATCCTCAGTTGTGGATGACGAGAGAGAGAGAGAGAGAGAGAGAGAGAGAGAGAGAGAGAGAGAGAGAGAGAGAGAGACGAGAGAGAGAGAGAGAGAGAGAGAGAGAGAGAGAGAGAGAAAGTAATAATAATAATTCTTTATTTACAATATTTACATTGGGTGTTCATAAAATATAAAACTACAATTAGTAAAATCATCTCACAAACAGTTAAAATATTTGTTATTTTAGACATACAAAAGTTGTTTTAAGAATCAACAAATCGGCTAAAACTTAGTAAATAATAAAATTCATCAGTAATAAAAGAATATTAAAAAAATTAGAAAGCATTTACTAAAAATATAGTGAGTAAAAATAATTCTTCTTGAATATTAAAATACATTGTCATAGACCACATAAGTTGTGTTAAAAACAAGTCATGTATAAATAGTATTAAAATAACACAAAATAATCAAATAACCATACTAGATTATAAGGACTAAGGAAATCTTAATTTGTAATAAAAGCCATCATATCCATAAGTATTATCTAAAACTAATTCCAACATCTATAAAATTACAGTAGTGCCTTCAAAAGCACTTTTAATATGACAATTAAGCATAACGTTCAGTAATCAGTAAAACGTACACTAATCGGAACCATTTAAAATTAGTTTCTTTAAGTGTACATTAAAAATAGCGAGAGAGGATTTTTGTTTAATTGTGCCAGGTACTTTATTGTATAATGCTGGGCCTCGAATACTAAACTGGCGGGAGCCTATCTCTGTTTTCACCCTTTCTACATACAGATTTCCCTGCCGTCGAGTAGAAACCCCATTAACTGCGTGTACTATTGGAAAATCATATAACCATTCAGGAGTTATTTTTTGTATTGTTTTGAATACCAAATTACAGACATCTATGGTATATTTGTCTTTTATCTTTAACCATTCTAATTTTTTGAGGTAAGGGGATATGTGGTCGTTTTTTTTTACATTACCAACAGCCACTCGTGCGGCAAAGTTTTGAAGTTTTTGAACCCTTTTCATTTGTGTAGAGCCAGTTACTCCCCAAATTCTTAAACAGTAGTTGATTATACTCATAGCCCGCGACTGAACAACTATTTTACGCGTAAAAGAATCAAATGAATCTTTTACTCTATTTAAATAAATTAAAGTACCCATCACTTTCTTATAAATTTCATCTGTATGCGTTTCAAACGTCATATATCTGTCAAAATAAATCCCTAGATTTTTTACAGCTTTCATGGGTTTAATCATATTTCCATTAAGATCTATTTGCACATTGTCTCCAATTTCTGATATATATTGTTGGGAACCTATTAAAAATGAATAGTGTTTTTTTCTCATTAAGAAGCAAACCATTAGTTAAGAAGTAGTAAGAAGAGAGAGAGAAAGAGGCTCATGAAATCCTTAGATGGCTGGCTTCATCTGTCCCAAAGACTGATAAACAAAGATCAAAAGAGTAAGTAGAGGATTCTGACGAATGGTACGCGAAAGCCTATGAAAAATACATCACTTAAAGAGAGAGAGAGAGAGAGAGAGAGAGAGAGAAGGGGAAGAGCACGCTGTTAAGAGGGAGAGAGAGAGAATGTTGGGGAAGGAGAAAGATAGAGAGAGAGGTGTTAGGGAAGGGCATGGTTATTTGTGGTTAAATGAGAGAGAGAGAGAGAGAGAGAGAGAGAGAGAGAGAGAGAGAGAGAGAGAGATAAGACGGCAGTCCCCCAGCCCTGAGAAGTTGGGAAGAGACTTTATCCTTAAAATCGGCATTTTCAACAGAGTCGACTCCCCCCCCCACCCCCACCCCCGGCCCTTCCCCGACGGGGGCCAACAATTTCATAACTTTGCGGATTTCGAAAAATATGGGGCCTGGACGTGAGCTTAATGGCACTATCATTAAACAGCAGGCACAGAAAGAGAAGAGAGGAGGGGGGAGGGATGGGGTGGGGGTTAGGGGGGGTAGGGAGGTTGGAGATGACAAAAGAGCACATGTGTAAATGTAAATAAAAGAACAAGATTGAAAATGTAGAAGAATTTAAAACAAGCATCAAATAAGCGCCGAAGTTTCGTTCGGCGCAATCGCGTTTTCTGTACACCGTACAATGCTGTGTGAAACTCATGATGCTTTCAGCCACGGCCAGATGGTGGCGTGCGCTGTTGGCACCTACAGCGGTGTCAGACGCAATACCATAGCTAATTTTAACCTTGAATAAAATTAAAAAAACTACTGAGGCACCTATAGCGGTGCCGACGCACGATCATGGCTAACTTTAACCTTGAATAAAATAAAAGCTACTGATGCTAAAGGACTACAATTTGGCAAGTTTGATGTAGTTTTTAAGTTCTGAGGGCGGACAGACAAATCCACCTCAATAGTTTTCTTTTCAGAGAACTAAAAATCGAAAATCTCGACATTTTGGAAAAAAAAAATGGAATGTCATTCAGTTGGAAAAACGGCCGAGAACCAGGTCTCGTCAGGCCCGAAAACCTGGCCCATCTTCACGCAAGAATGGATATTTGTCTGACAATTCATCAACTTTCCAACTTTCTCCTTTAATTCCTTTCTCAAACATCACTGTAGCAGAGGGAAGGCAAAATGGGAAATAATCACAGGCGAAGAAAAATGAACTTGGAGAAGAGAAAAATGTCCTGCGCTCACTTATGCACTGAGTACACGAAGGAATATGAAAGAGAGAGAGAGAGAGAGAGAGAGAGAGAGAGAGTGAACAGTGTACTCAAAAGAATATGAAATAGAGAGAATGAACAGTGTATTCAGAAGAACATGAAATACAGAAGAGAGAGAGAGAGAGATGTACAGTGTATTCAAAGGAATATGAAATGGAAAGAGAGAGAGAGAGAGAGAGAGAGAGAGAGAGAGAGAGAGAGAATGAACAGTGTATTCAGAAGAACATGACACAGAGAGAGAGAGAGAGAGAGAGATGTACAATGTATTCAAAGGAATATGAAATGGAGAGAGAGAGAGAGAGAGAGAGAGAGAGAGAGAGAGAGAGAGAGAGAGAGAGAGAGCAGCGTGCAGTGGCATATCTGGTCCGGAATAAACAACGAGGTCCCATCCTAAGAACGCTCCTTGGAAGGGTAGTCTAATTGGGCACTCTGGATTACGGGTGTAAACTGAATGGCAAATTTCAGAAAAAAAATAAAAAAATAGAATAATTTTTTTTTTTTTTTAATTCATAGCAAACGTGCGTTTAATTTTTTACAACTTTTAAACTCCAAAATTCTTCAACTTCAGCTTTGGATCAATCTCACTCACTCCCAGAATCTACCAGGCTAATAGTTGTCTCCTAAGGCTATTTGCTAAGACTATTTACAAGTATCATTATCCTAACCCTTAAGGAATGTTGAGATCAAGTGAAAAATGTTCCTTACATCAATACTAACGGCAATCAAGTACTCGCAAGCAGATTTAATATTTAATATTAATATTCAGAAGAAGGACCCAACTCACATGGAACAATCCCTCTACAGGGGCCACTGACTTGAAATTCAAGCTTCCAAAGAATACGTTTTGCATTCGAAAGTAAGAGAAGGTAATCAGATACACAGAAAGAGATCTGTGATTAGAAAAACAGACAAATTAAAACTTTAACGGATAAATATGAAGAGCATAATAAACAGTGAAAAACTAAACTTCACAATACTGCCTAGTAAAATAACATGGTATTAACAGTTGTCACTGGAAAAACAAGAGAATGTAATTCTGATTTATTCAAACTCTTCCCAAGAGTCAACCTCGAGTAAAATCACAAACGTCTTAAAAAAAGAAAGAGAGAGAGAGAGAGAGAGAGAGAGAGAGAGAGAGAGAGAGAGAGAGAGAGAGAGAGAGAGAATCGTATTTCTCATAAATTTCTCCAATTATGGAACAAATGACGAATACACATATGGAATTTTTATGTAACAGACTTACGATTCTACAGGGACTTCTTCCGTAGTATTTTCAGAAAATTACAAATATTTCTTTATACCCATCTTGCCCGTTTCTGACTTTAATGTTGCATGAACGAAGAGACAGCCTCTTTTGCAATTTGTGTTAGATGGCCCATTACGAATATTTACTTTCAATGCCCATAAACTCTTAACTGAATTTATATTGAAGATCTTTGAAAGATGAATCCATATTTGTTCTAATTTATTTCCATGACGAGGCTTACATGATAATTTTGGAAGTAAATTATGATGCAGGCCATCAACACAAAATATATTATTTGGTCTTTTTCTTTAAGAACTACTTTGCCAAGGAATCCTCCTCATATCCGGAGGCTTTCATTATAAGGCAATGGGCTTTTTAGGCTTGTTTCATAATAATAATAATAATAATAATAATAATAATAATAATAATAATAATAATAATAATAACAGGTATCATCAGTGAAAAGGCTATACAAACTACCTAGAGGAGACAACAAAACCCCCACCATCCCCCCACAAAAGAAAGGCAGCAGAAGGAAGTGTAGGGGCACAAAAGACCAGCTCCTGATAGGCAAAATGGTAATGAAGAACAGTAGGAGAAGGAAAAAACCACCTAAGGATGGCATGGATAGACTATAAGAAAGTCTTCGACATGATACCACACACATGGCTAATAGAATGCCTGAAAATATATGGGGCAGAGGATAACAGTCAGCTTCCTCAAAAGTACAATGCGCAACTGGAATACAATACTTACAAGCTCTAGAATAAGACTAGCAGAGGTTAATATCAGGAGAGGGATCTTCCAGGGCAACTCACTGTCCCCACTACTCTTCGTAGTAACCATGACTCCCACGACAAAAGTACTACAGAAGATGGATGCCGGGTACCAACTCAAGAAAAGAGGCGTATGGTAAGAGCATCAAGGAAATAGATACCCTAATCCAGACTGTACGGATTGTATCTGGGGACATCAGGATGGAGTTTGGAATAGAAAAATGCGCCTTAGTCAACATACAAAAAGGCAAAGTAACGAGAACTGAAGGGATAAAGCTACCAAATGGGAGCAACATCAAACACATAGATGAGACTGGATACAAATACCTGGGAATAATGGAAGGAGGGGATATAAAACACCAAGAGATGAAGGACACGATCAGGAAAGAATATATGCAGAGACTCAAGGCGATACTCTAGTCAAAACTCAACGCCGGAAATATGATAAAAGCCATAAACACATGGGCAGTGCCAGTAATCAGATACAGCGCAGGAATAGTGGAGTGGACGAAGGCAGAACTCCGCAGCATAGATCAGAAAACCAGGAAACATATGACAATACACAAAGCACTACACCCAAGAGCAAATACGGACAGACTATACATAACACGAAAGGAAGGAGGGAGAAGACTACTAAGTATAGAGGACTGCGTCAACATCGAGAACAGAGCACTGGGGCAATATCTGAAAACCAGTGAAGATGAGTGGCTCAAGAGTGCATAGGAAGAAGGACTAATAAAAGTAGACGAAGACCCAGAAATATACAGAGACAGGAGAATGACAAACAGAACAGAGGACTGGCACAACAAACCAATGCATGGACAATACATGAGACAGACTAAAGAACTAGCCAGCGATGCACATGGCAATGGCTACAGAGGGGAGAGCTAAAGAATGAAACTGAAGGAATGATAACAGCGGCACAAGATCAGGCCCTAAGAACCAGATATGTTCAAAGAACGATAGACGGAAATAACATCTCTCCCATATGTAGGAAGTGGCAATACGAAAAATGAAACCATAAACCACATAGCAAGTGAATGCCCGGCACTTGCACAGAACCAGTACAAAAAGAGACATGATTCAGTGGCAAAAGCCCTCCAATGGAGCCTGTTCAAGAAACATCAGCTACCTTGCAGTAATAAGTGGTACGAGCACCAACCTGAGGGAGTGATAGAAAACGATCAGGCAAAGATCCTCTGGGACTATGGTATCAAAACAGATAGGGTGATACGTGCATATAGACCAGACGTGACGTTGATTGACAAAGTCAAGAAGAAAGTATCACTCATTGATGTCGCAATACCATGGGACACCAGAGTTGAAGAGAAAGAGAGGGAAAAAATGGATAAGTATCAAGAATCTGAAAACAGAAATAAGAAGGATACGGATATACCAGTGGAAATTGTACCCATAATCATAGAGCAACTAGGCACGATCCCAAGATCCCTGAAAAGGAATCTAGAAAAACTGAGGCTGAAGTAGCTCCAGGACTCATGCAGAAGAGTGTGATCCTAGAAACGGCGGCACATATAAGAAAAGTGATGGACTCCTAAGGAGGCAGGATGCAATCCGGAACCCCACGCTATAAATACCACCCAGTCGAATTGGAGGACTGTGATAGAGCAAAAAAAAAAAAAAATAATAATAATATCCTTCCGATGTTTTCCTTCTTAATTTTTTCCGGCAATTTTAAGGCCTGTCCACACTAGGAAACATTGTGTGCAAACTTGCAAACTTTGTTTGCAAACAATGTTTCAAAACAATGGACAGGTAACAACGAACAAGTATTTATTAAAATAATATAAAGCGGTGTCACCGATGATAACAACATAAACGATAAAATATAAAGTATATGATGAAAAATCTAGAACATAGCAATAAATAAAACACCAATAATATAAATAACATAAATAAATAAGCATATAATAAGGGTAGTTCCTGCATCAAGCAAAGGTTTTAATATACCAATCAAATCCCGTCTAATTACAGGAGCATCTACTCGGAAATTGAAAAAGAGTACGCGCGCACTTTACCGCGAAAAAAAGCAAAAACGAATGAGAAACTCTGGGGCCTTGGGAGATTTCCTTTCTCATCCGAACTGTTGCAATATTACTAAAGTTAAGAGATTTCATGGGGGCCGTTTCAGGACTTTTTCGACTCCCACCGGATTTTTGCAAGACCTACTCCGCCATTAGCCCTGATTACTTGCTGTTCCACCTGAACAGCACCTGAACAGCAAAAAGCTCTCTGCTGCACCCTTCTCTCGTACCCACGATGGCTTATACCCGAGCATTTGATATCTGGCGTTCTCGAGCATTTGATATCTGGCGTTCTCGAGCATTTGATACCTGGTGTCCCCGAGAATTTGATATCAGGTGTTCCCGAGCATTTGATGTCAGGTGTTCCCGAATATTTGATATTTGGTGTTCCCGAGCATTTTATATCAGGTGTTCCCGAATGTGATATCAGGTGTTCCAGAACATTTGATATATGGCGTTCTCGAGGATTTGATATCAGGTGTTACCGAATATATGATATCAGGTGTTCAAGAGCATTTGATATCTGGTGTTACCGAATATGTGATATCTGGTGTTCCCGAGTATTTGGTACCTGGTGTTCCAAAGCATTTTATATCAGGTGTTCCCGAGCATTTGATATCATGTGTTCCAGAACATGTGATATCTGATGTTCTCGAGCATATGATATCTGGTGTTCCCGAACATTTGATATCTGGTGTTCCCGAGCATGTGACATCAGGTGTTCTCGAACATATGATATCTGGTGTCGAGGATTTAACCAGTGTTCCCGAACAAGTGACATCCCAACGTCAAAATAATTGCAAAACGAATAAGTTGTTGATATACATCACGAAGACATTAATCCATTTCTAACTTTTATTACAGATGTCTCCCAGCCTCAACTTCTCTAAAACCTTTCAAAAGTTTCTCTCTCTCTCTCTCTCTCTCTCTGCTTCTACCTACCTACCCATCACCAACCTACCTCGCCCCCCCTTCCCCCAAAAAAAGAAAGAAAAAAAAGAAAAATTCCCAGATTTTGAGCGTGAGTAGGATTTCCTACCATGTATCGTACTTCTAAAAGCTCTCTAAGTTATGATGACAAAGTTCCGAAAAATGTTCACTCAGAATGACAATTCCTTGAGGAATTTCCTCTTCAACCGCACCCCCCCCCCCCACCCCCCGGGCCCCAAGCCCCGCCCCCCCTCTCCACCCCAAAAAAAATCGCTGAGGAGGAGACAGGAGACTTCCAGAGAGGGATTCCTACAACTCGTCTTTCGTTTTTTTTTTTTTTTTTTTTTTTTTTACCCTCATCTTCTTCCTTCCCTCCTCATCTTCTTTCCTCGTCTTCTCCTCCCATTTTTTCCAGGAACGAGAAATGAATGGTAATGGTTGTGGAAAATGTCATGACTGGAAGTTTTCCCACATAGAATTGTTTCCACTAAAATGTTTATTTTTGTTTACGTAACAAATTTGTCCAAATATGAAAAAACACCAGGATATGTTATTTAGGACGAAACGTTACATCTCTCTCTTCTGTACCTTTCTCGAATTTGAAAAAAAAAGCAAATGAATAGACAAATGTGCTTTTATACAAGAGGTCGAACACATAAAACAAGCAAGTCTATTTATTAAAGTAAGAATGAGCCCAAATATCTGGTAAAAACACTCATTAAACGTTCTATGAAAGGACAGTACAAATCTACTATGACGTTTATGGACAAACAAATACATGGATGAAAAATTTACTATTTTCAGTAAAACCAAAATAGTTATAAAACTTGAAAATTATTATTCTAAGTAAAACCAAAACAAACAAACAAAACAGACAGACAAAAGGAATCTTCTACATAAAAAATAGAGTAAAAAAGTGAAAAACTAGAAATCTTTGCAAATCAATTCGAACAGAATCTACAAGAGACATACATATTCAAGATACAGTTTGAAATGACACAAAGGTCTTTGAGGACTTGATGCATTCGAGTGACTTGAAATGCATATGAGAGAGAGAGAGAGAGAGAGAGAGAGAGAGAGAGAGAGAGAGAGATTCATAAATCCTTATCCCCATTATGCCTTACTTCCTCTCAGAAATCAAGTTGGTGTTTTCCTCCCCATTTCCCTTCCCTTTCCACCCCTCTTCCCCCTCCCCCTTCCCTTCCCTTACCCTCCTTCTTCCCCCTTCCCTTCCCTTCCCTTCTCCCCTCCCCCTCTCCTGTCGCAAACAGCAAATCACATCTCAGAGCATCTTTCATCTTTATTACTTTGTATCATTCCTTTTCATTAACTTTCTCCTGACTATCTACCCCACCTTTGGGGGAAAACTGCAGCAATGAGAGAGAGAGAGAGAGAGAGAGAGAGAGAGAGAGAGAGAGAGAGAGAGAGAGAGCGCACATACATAAGAACGAATCAAAAGATAAGAATGAATCAAAAGCCTCAGAAATTCAGGTATTTGAAAGAGAACCACAGAAGTAATGCGACAATTCAACTTAATTCTGTAGAGATTGGAGTCATTGCCGGACTTTGTAAATATTATGGCAATGGCAGCTTGAACTCGTCTTAAGACCTCAGAACGATGTTAGAATAAGGTACGAATATTATACATGAAATAGAATTAGCAGCAATTATGTGGCAGACTCAAGGGTGTGCATACAATCACATTCCTAACACATGCACATACACATGTGTTCGTAGGATATATATACACAGTCCAAAACCTGCTCCTGCAGATTCTAACCTTTCCTCCTCCTCCTCCTCCTCCTCCTCCTCCATTTCCACATTCCTTCTCCAACAAACTCTCCTCACTTCTCTCCCTTGTACACCATTCTCCCCCCGCCCCTTCTTCCTCTCCTCCATTCTTCACCTTTGCAGATCCTGTTGGACCAAAAGAGAGAGAGAGAGAGAGAGAGAGAGAGAGAGAGAGAGAGATGCCTGTTGTCTTCTCTCCCGCACGACTGCACTGTCACAAACACAGTGATATATACAGCAAATTGCCGAATATTTAAGCACGGGAGGAAACGGCCGAATCCAGCTATTTGCTGAACTGAGCTCAGATACAGCAGCTGTGATTTGCTCGCCGCTCTCTCTCTCTCTCTCTCTCTCTCTCTCTCTCTCTCTCTCTCTCTCTCTCTCTCTCTCTTTCAAGCTTGGCCCGGCTTTGCTTTTATTTATTCAAATGGTTTTTTTTTTCCGCAGGAGAAATTTCCGACAATTTGCTTTTCTTTATGCACATTTTTTTTTCTATTTTGGCTTATCTCCAAGGAGGAACTTCGAAATGGTCATATTATTATTATTATTATTATTATTATTATTATTATTATTATTATTATTATTATTCACAAGATGACCCCTACTCATAAGGAACAGCCCACAGGGGACACTGACTTGAAATTCAAGCTTCCAAAGAATATGCCGTTCATTTAAAAGTAGTAATAGAAACTAATGAGAGAGAGAGAGAGAGAGAGAGAGAGAGAGAGAGAGAGAGAGAGAGAGAGAGAGAGTTCAGGTTATCAAAATAGGCTAAAATGTAGAATGTTACAAATGATGAAGATAAACTTGGAGGGAAAGTTATATCCTATAAACTAGGGGAGCTATTTTGTTCATTTTCAAAGTACCTGAATATTTACCTTTCTGGTTAGAGGTGCTCTCTCATAGATGTAACTTGAATAGCAATAAACTGAGAGAATTCAAAATTCTATATAACTATTCTGTATGGTATTAACACTATCCACATTCTATCTTTCCCTCAATGGCAAAAGGTTAAAGTTAAGTATATCTTGCTTTAACCAGACCACATTAGCAGCTCTCCCAGGGCTAGCCCGAAGGATTAGCTTTTTATTGATGTTTCTAGGAACCAACTGGTTACTTAGCAACGAAACCTACGGCTTATTGTGGGATCCGAACGCATCACATCGAGAAATTAATTTCTAATCGCCAGAAATATATTCCTCAGGTTCCGCATTGAGGGTGGCTGGGAGCGAACTCGGGCTACTAGATTGATAGGCGAGTACGGAACCCACTCGTCCAATGAGGAACGCCTTCAATGGCGAGACTTGGGAATGCTATACATACTTTCGTTTTCCTTATCAATTATTTCTGGGTGAATTGGCTTTGATGGACCAGAGTACTTATTTGTTTATAATATATAAGTAAAAGTGAATAACTGTCATTTTTATAGTATATATGTACACAAGAAAAACTGTCTCCTTTAATAAAATACTTTTATACTATTTATGGAAAGGAAGCCTACAATACTTCACTCTCATTTCGAGTCATCTCAAAAATTCAAATAAAATAAATAAATAAATAAATAAAGCCAGCACATTTACAGTCCATATTTCACGGTCTGAAATATATCAGTTGAAAAAAATCTAAACGAATTTGTAACCCACATTTCACAGTATTAATATAATCTCACCTTATTATACAACCAAATTTCAACGCATTTGTGGCCTATATTTCATAATACAGTGAGAAATTTCACTGCAATTCTAGCCAACGATTTACATCTAAAAATGATTGCACTATAAAGTTGAATCATTTTTGGATTCTGCAATTCACAGCTAAAACATAATATTGCCAACCACAGGGAGCACATATTCTAATGGTTTTAGTTATCCTTAACCGGGTTAATTATTACCTTTTTTTCGAACAATTTAAGCTCTTTCGAAAGTCACCAATATGCCCTGAAAATGTTTAGTTCGAATTAAACTTACATACATGACAATACTACCTGGTTGCAGTACTGAAAATTTCGGATAACAATGTATAAAAAGAATAAAAAATCAACGTACGAAAGTATCCCTACAGGATACTGGAAAAGAGAGAGAGAGAGAGAGAGAGAGAGAGAGAGAGAGAGACCTTACCTTACAGACCTTACATCTTGTTCGGGTTGCCCCAGGTCCCTCAGTGTGAGGCACCTCTAATGTCTACCAGAGAGTTGCTAGTACATCTTCCGGTATATTTTGCATCTTCCAATCTTGGATGGTCTGGGATGCAGTTTAGATATTTGTCGAGCTTATTCTTAAACACATCTACGCTCACTCCTGATATATTCCTCAGATGAGCTGGCAACGCATTGAATAAGACGCTGCCATTATCCGATGCTGGTGCGTAGTGGATTAATGTCCTGTGTGCTTTCCTTATTTTTTCCTGGTATATTGTTTTTGGGCACTATTAATCTACCTCTGCTTGCTCTTTCTGATATTTTTAGTTCCATGATATTTTCTGCTATTCCTTCTATCTGTTTCCATGCCTGAATTATCATGTAGCGTTCTCTTCTCCTTTCCATTTGAACTATATAATTTTAAGAATTGTAGTCTTTCCCAGTAGTCTAGGTCCTTAACTTCTTCTATTCTAGCTGTAAAGGACCTTTGTACACTCTCTATTTGTGCAATATCCTTTTGATAGTGTGGGTACCATATCATATTGCAATATTCAAGTGGACTACGAACATATGTTTTATAAGCATAAATCATGTGTTCAGCTTTTCTTGTTTTGAACGTGCCGTAACAACATTCCCATTTTTGCTTTACATTTTGCCAACAGAGTTGCTATTTGATCATTGCATAACATGTTCCCATATTCATCATCACACCAAGGTCTTTAACTGCTTCCTTATTTGTGATGGTCTCATTATTAGGTTCCCTTATATGCATATAGCTTTCTTTCTCTGTCTCCATAATTTTATTGATTCAAATTTATCAGAGTTAAATACCATCCTATTTACCTCTGCCCAATCATATACTTTGTTAAGGTCTCTTTGTAGAGCGTTCCTATCTTCATCACAAGTAATTTCTCTACTTATTCTTGTGTCATCTGCGAAACTACTCACTACCGAATCCTTAACATTATTGTCTATGTCTTCAATCATAATAACAAACAGTATTGCAGCTAACACCGTACCTTGCGGCACACCGGATATTACCTTGGCTTCATCCGATTTCTCGTCGTTTGCAATAACTATCTGTTTTCTGTTGTGTAAAAATTCTTTTAACCATCTTCCTACTTTATCCACGATATTGTGTTTTCTAATTTTCTTCGCTAATATATTATGGTCTACTTTATCAAAAGCTTTTGCAAAGTCTAAATAAACCACATCTGTTTCATTTCCGCTTTTCATATTTTTGAATATGTTTTCACGGTGGACTAACAGTTGGGTTTGTGTACTTTTTGTCCGGGTACGAAACCATGTTCCTTTTTTATTAAACAAATTATTTTTTTATTAAATGTTTCATAATATTTTTCTTCATTACCCTTTCATACACTTTCATTATATGTGATGTTAGACTCACAGGCCTATAATTACTTGCCTCTAGTCTTGATCCACTTTTGAAAGTAGGGGTAATATACGCTAATTTGTGCTCATCATATATCTTGCCTGTATCTACACTTTGTCTTAATAATATTGCAAGTGGCTTTGCGATAGAATGAACTACTTTCTTTAACAAAATAGCAGGAATTCCATCAGGCCCTGCAGCAGCTCCATTTTTAATTTCATTAATAGCCTGCACAATATCAGCTTCATTAATATCTATGTCAGCTAAATATTCACTATTTTCATCCCTTACTTCTATATCATTATCTTCATTATCTATTCTAGGGGTGAATTCTCTCTTATATCGTTCTGCCAGTATGTTGCAAATTTCCTTTTTTTCATTCGTTAATCTCCCTTCAATTCTCAGAGGGCCTATTTCTATTCTTCTTTTATTCATCTTCTTCGCATATGAGTATAATAGTTTGGGGTTTTGCTTGATATTTAATAGGGTTTTTTTTCTTCCAAGTCCCGTTTTTCATTTTCTTTTGATTGTATAATCTTTTTCTCTGCATTTTCTATCTTACTTTTTAGTTCTATAACTTTCCATGCATTTTTTTCTTTTGCAAGACCTTTTTTCCACTTTCTGATTTTCTGGAACAAGATTCTTCTGTCTCTTGGTATGCATGAATGATGTTTACTTTTCTTCTTCGGTATATATTTTTCCACTATTATCTCCAATATTTTATATAATATCTCCGTATTTACCCTTATGTCATCACTTACGAAAATGTTATCCCAATCTTTGTTTAATTCTTCATTAATTTCTGACCATTTTATATTTTTACTGTAGAAGTTGTATTTTCCATATCCTTCCCACTTTTTCATTTCTTGCTTATCTCTATTTTCACTTGCTTTGGAATGAACTGTTAATTCTATGACATTATGGTCTGAAATACTCGCATTATAAACTATTATTTCTTTAACATAATTCATCTCGTTCACAAATACTAGGTCTAAAGTATTTTCCTTTCTTGTTGGCAGGTGATTTATTTGTTGAATGTTGTATTCTAGTAGCATATCTAATAGCTTTTCAAATTGCCTCTTATCTTCTGCACTACTATTACTCTCTTTTTTATATGTATAAGTACAACCACAATCTCCTATTCGTTCTTTCCATTCTACGAAAGGAAAGAGAGAGAGAGAGAGAGTTACAAGGATTAGGACGTATCAGAGACTTGTTAGTCCATCCTAAGAGGAGACATCGTGTGCTCACTTACCTGTAGGAGCAGGTTTTACTGTTCATTCACCGTGTCCTAATGATTTTGTCTAGCTTTCTTTTAAACTCTTCCACACTGTTGCTGTTTACAACTTCTGGAGAGAGAGAGAGAGAGAGAGAGAGAGAGAGAGAGAGAGAGAGAGAGAGAGAGAGAGAGATGAAACATCCAAGTTACACAACAACAGATTAACCGTAAGTCAAGAATCTTGCAAAAGTCTTGCAAAAGCAAACCAACACAAAAATCAAATTCAAACAATCGTACCCACGCTACACGAACACACGAACGAACTGTGAGCACTCCTCTGTACCTCCCCCACCCCCACCCCGACCTCCACCTGCCATCACATAGCCCCAAGAAAACATTAAGACCAAAAAACTTTCGTACAAATTCTTTCGGGAGGAGGAATTCCTGGTTGGTGTCTTCGTCGGTGCTTGCAGTAGGTACTCAGGGGACACTAAGGACGCTAAGCCAAGCAACTTCGTCCTCGACGCTAATCTTGCGTCTTGCGTCCTCGAGAGAAAAGTCTCTATCTCTCAAGAGAAATCTCTCTCTCTCTCTCTCTCTCTCTCTCTCTCCCTCTCTCTCTCTCTGACTGCTTTCCCTTTCCGACAAAAAAAAATGGGTGACTATATATATACATTATATATATATATATATATATATATATATATATATATATATATATATATATATATATATATATATTCTTCCCCAAATGAAAATCTAGAGAACATAAAAAGGGGTTGGGTTAGAAACGTCAGCCAATAATTAAAGGAAAAAAAAAAACATCAAAACGGCCACTAGTGACCTTTTATTCTTTCAACTCGGCCATATAACGAAGACTGTAGCTGGCAGTCTACCATCTCTTGAAACCAAAGAACGTAGAATAGATTTGCGAAGGTAGAGAAATGAGTATAAAAGATAGCAAGAGAGCAGGGGATTTATTACAAGAGCTCGAGGAATGAGGCCATTCTTCATAGTAATATCGGATAAGGTCCACTTACAGTTGGGGAACTGTTCAAGAAATAAGCAGATGATATCCAAATAGTAAACTACTATGTTATATTGCCTCAAATGCAACATGGCTTTTCAGAACAAGGTGCAGTATATTTCTTTGTCCTAACCTTGAGAAAAGAAATACTTAAAAAAAAAAAATTAATAAATAAGACAGATTTTCAAGACTGAGTAGAGATGAACATGTACAGTTATTTCTTATACATGATATTAAACTAGTAAAGATATAACATCATGGAAAATAAAACGAAAGATGACAGAACCGTTTAAACTTTCTTTGTCAAAGGATGTACAAGCACATTTGAACCAAGGCAATACGACAAAGCAATAATAAAAAAAAATTATTTAAAAGAACTGCTTTGCATGGCCGACATACAAACGGCCAATCGCAAATTCCAGGTGGGAATCAACTACTATACTACTTAAGAGCTTCTGACGTGTTCGAGAGAGAGAGAGAGAGAGAGAGAGAGAGAGTACTCTCTCAATCTCCACACCAAGAGCCACTATCCTGCTTCACACAGATACATACATACATACATACATATATATACACACACACACACACACACACTCACACTCACGCAGCTCCTCGCTCTTCCTCCCCCGTGCACCCGAAGCCCCTTTCCAGAGACTGGAATTGCCTGGACGCTCGGCCAATCACGAAGGGGGTAGCGCTTGCTGGAACGCTGGTGCGTGTAAAGACCCGTTTGATCTCTCCAATTGTCGAGAACTCGACTGGAAATATCGAATGCATCCACTAGATGCGCCAGAGGTCCGTAATTCGGAACATCCTACGTTGCGGGAGGGAGGGAGGGAGGGAGGGAGGGAGGGAGAGAAGGAGGGAATAAATCATCGCGCTGCCTCCTTTCAGACGAGTACAAACTTCATGATTTGCACACAGGAAAGTAACAGGATCAAAGTGCTGTTCAAAATGAAAAGGGGTGAAAGTGGGGTCATACTGAGTTATACAATTACATACTTGAACTTGAAAGTGCTGTCATACTGAGTTATACAATTACATACTTGAATTTGACAGTGGGGTCATACTGAGTTATACAATTACATACTTGAACTTGACAGTGGGGTCATACTGAGTTATACAATTACATACTTGAACTTGAAAGTGAGGTCCTACTGAGTTATACAATTACATACTTGAATTTGACAGTGGGGTCATACTGAGTTATACAATTACATACTTGAACTTGACAGTGGGGTCATACTGGGATATACAATTACATACTTGAACTTGAAAGTGGGGTCATACTGAGTTATACAATTACATACTTAAATTTAAAAGTGCTGTCATAATGGGTTATACAATTAAATACTTAAACTTAAAAGATCTGCTCAAAATGAAAACGGGTGAGTGGGAGCCATACTGAGTTATACAGCTAAATACTTAAAACTTAAAAGTTCTGCTCGAAATGAAAAAGAATGAATGTGGGGTCATACTGAGTTATACAATTAAATACTTGAACGTGTCTGTGACCATTTTAAATAGAAAATAAATTTTATGCATCATACCTCCTAAATATCAGTCAGGTCCCACTGCAAAAGCAAAATATCAAAATCCATGGCTTAATTTTGCATTGAAAGCAAATAATTAAGACAAATAATTCAATTACCTGGTAAACATTTCTCTAACCTTTTGAATTTCTAAAAGAAAAAACTCAAAGAAAAACCGGAAAATTATATTTCAAAAATTTTCAACCAACTCCCCGTTAACAAAAAAAAGAAAAAAAAAAACTTTACCACGCATAAGGAGACAAAAACGAGACAGCGATTTCTGAACAAACTTAAGAGATATACTCGGGGAGAGAGAGAGAGAGAGAGAGAGAGAGAGAGAGAGAGAGAACAGCCTTATTCCCAAGGGATCAAAGGATATACACAAAACAAGCAATATGCCTGCCAAACTGGCTCTGTTCTATCCGATCCATAAAAAAAAAAAAAATCCTCTAAGAGTTGGACATCCCTGCTTGGCCAAGGCGAGGGATGGGGGAAGGGAGGGAGGAGGAAGTAAGAGTGGGAATGAAAGGGGAGGGGGGAGGGAAGTGAGAGGGCGATGGGAATTGCAATTCCAATACCCATCACACTCTAAATATTCATAAGACCAATATCATTCCATTCATGGAATGCTTTCGCTGTCTGTTCCAGAGTTCTACGCGATGTGGGGGAAAGACTGCGTGGCTTCAGGTCTTGATTTGTTCTGGCATATGAAACATGAATAACTTGGCACACACACACACACACACACACACACACACATATATATATATATATATTAATATATATATACATATAAATATATATAAGTATATATATATATATATATAAATATATATATATATATATATATATATATATATATATATATATAGTTCAACGAAATTAAGAAAAACTGCAATAACTAAAGTGAAACATTCCTCGCTCGGACTGACTTGAATTTATTGCCACAATATTTTTTCAAATCATTACTTTCGAGTGCTAAGCGATTCTCTCTCCTCCTTCCTTCTCCTTCTCTCTCTCTCTCACTCACTTTATTCAACGTAAGAAAACAAGTTTACTGCAACAGGAAACTTTACAGGCAATACTCTGCAATTAAACCGATTTTTCCAAATCACAGTTCTGAACAATATTCTCACAAGTGTTAAAATCTACACACCTGCCGCAGCAGAAGCATGGGTAAGGTGTGTCACCTAAGAAGAGAGAGAGAGAGAGAGAGAGAAGAGAGAGAGAGCGAGAGAGAGGAGAGAGAGAGAGAGACGAGGTGAAAACTAGAAGAGAGAGAGAGAGAGAGAGAGAGAGAGAGGCTTGGGCTTATCTAATGGATATTCCTTATCAAAATAAGACTTTGTAATACTTTCTAACTGGTTTATTTTAATCAAAATACAAATAATACCATCTCTTCATTCAGATGCATGAACAAACAAAATAGAATAAAAACAAGAAATAAAAATAAATAAATAAACTAAACCTTTGATTTATAGCGTATCTGTCGAAGACGTCCAAACTAAATCACTGACGTAATACATTAAAGACATAAAAGACACAATAAATCATGTCAGCATTTGTATACATGAACAAAAAGGGAACGTCTTTAATTCACGAATATATCTCATCACTACCAATTAACGAAATCTGAAAGTCAGAATGGACGAACGGCGAGAAATATCTCGTAAACGCAAAAGCTAGACGAGAGGAGCCGTCATAAATTAATAAATTACAATGAAAGAGAAATAAAAAAGAAAATATACAAATATTTATGCTTCAACTCGAACATGACACCTCGTAAACGAGCGATACTTAATACGAGAACGACTTGGGTGAGAAGGAAAATGGGCAGAATTTATGATACTCGTAAGTCACCTCAGACAAAATTAAATATTTCAATTGTATTGTTACTATTATTTCACAGATATGTAAAATTATTATCATTATTATTTCACAGATATTATGTTATTCCCTGAATGGTATTTATTGACCTTTATTTATGAATATAATGCATAAATACTATACATTTGTGGAACTCCAAAATTGGAATGTGTCTTTACCTTTTTTTTTGTTGCCCATAGTATGGACGTCCGTACGTATAAACATACATATACATACATACATACGCAAACAAATACATATATATATATATATATATATATATATATATATATATATATATATATATATATAAACTCTTAATTAAGTGGGAAACATCTCATCCTCCTGATCAAAAGATAAAAAAAAGCACTATATAAATTGTATTAGGCTTCCTGACTTACTTGGATGCAATACCTTCTTATATTCCCTCCTCAAGGAAAGTTAGTATAAGGAAATACCGAAGTTACCAAGTAAAGGAATAAATGTACCTCTCTCTCTCTCTCTCTCCTCTCTCTCTCTCTCTCTCTCTCTCGAATTCCATCATACACACACACACACACACACACACACACACCACACACATATATATATATATATATATATATATATATATATATATATGAGAGAGAGAGAGAGAGAGCGAGAGAGTGAGAGGAGAGAGAGAGAGAGAGAGAGCCCCCTGACCTTTGTTCTTCTCCTCCTGCCTACCAGGCACCTGGGCGCGTGACGTCACCACGGAAGTGGCACCATCAAGTGCCACCGGCCGTAAAAGAAGCCGTTGCGCCTCCATCAGATGGCTCCCGATGAGCTCGTAAAAACAGGTACCTTTCAATTCGGGAGATGCCGGGGGGGGGGGGGGGGGGGGTGGGGGGGGGGGGAGAGAGAGAAGAGAGAAGGGGAGAGTGAGGGGGGAGGGGAAGTAAGGGAAGGCGAAGTGCGTAAGTGACAAGACAATTTCATTTATGACTCCACGATGAAGATCCCTCTACCTTTTTTCTTTTTTTACGTAATGGGGCCAGGGGGGTAGGGGGACCTTGATCCGAGAGAAAGGACGAGGAGAAAGAGAGAGGTTGTTTACCTCACAAGGAGGGAGGGAGGGAAGGGAGGGGTTCGGTGGTTTATTTTGGTATATTCCCCGAGTTATTTTGTCCTCGGGCATGTGGACTCTGCAGCACAGCCATTTGAATGCAACGATTGAAGGTCTTGTTACTGTATTTAGAGTAAATTGTTATATATATACATACATACACACACACTTACATATATATATATATATATATATATATATATATATATATATATATATATATCTATCTATCAAGTATAAAAGGCCCATTCCAGAGTTTTTTTTTATGGATCTTTTATACTTGAGACGCATCCTGTATTAACAGATTTTATTCACACAACACACACACACACACACACAATGTATATATATATATATATATATATATATATAATATATATATATATATATATATATATATATATACATATAATATATATATATCTTATATATATATATAGAGAGAGAGAGCGATGAGAGAGAGAGAGAGAGAAAATACCCTCATAGAAACAAACAAAATCATTCCAATTTGAAAACACCACACAAAAAATGTTCAAGAATGAAGACGCAAAAGAAGTCAGAGAAGAAACAGCAAATGAAAGACAGACAGGCGCCTTTAAAAACTAAGAAACTAAATGAACACATCAAAACACAAGAGACCCGCAGAGGCAGCGCCGGTATACCGGGAACATTTAAAACAGAAGGTTATTCAAATGGCTGATTCCCTCTGACGTCCTATGAGTGACATTTATCGCACTACTCCTCAGAATTCTCGTGAGCGTGTGTTCCTTTGCCCCCGCAAACCCCAAGTCTTGTTGGAATCTCTCTCTCTCTCTCTCTCTCTCTCTCTCTCTCTCTCTCTCTCTCTACACACAAACACAAACAAAAGCCATGCAATAAAAATGCACATATATCAATGTATAGTCCCCATTCTCCTTGGAATCTCTCTCTCTCTCTCTCTCTCTCTCTCTCTCTCTCTCTCTCTCTCTCTCACACACACATACACAACAGTCATGCAATAAAAATGCACATATAAAAATGTATAGTCCCCATTCTTATTGGACTCTCTCTCTCTCTCTCTCTCTCTCTCTCTCTCTCTCTCTCTCTCTCTCTCTCTCTCTCTCTCTCATGCACACACAAGAAAACATACATTAAAAAAATGTACATGCATCAATGTATACCCCAGTACATGGAAAAATGGACATCTCTGTTAACTCTACTATCACATAAAGAGCCATACTTGACCTACAGTTACGTATTACTATACAATTACAGTAGAGAATCGAAGGATATAGAGGAATTTCAATCAACACGTTAGAAATATGAATTGACGAAGAACCTAGCCACCTTTGGGAGGGAGACAAGCCAGTCCCAAGTGTCGGTCCCAACCCCGGATAAATGGGGAGGTTAGGCGTCCGTCGGGAAGGGCATACCATAAAATCCAGCCGAAACCAAATATGACAGCGGACTTTCATTTTAACGATCCCACATCGAAGTGGGAAAAGATGCATGAGAAAGAAGTGGTACGAATTGACGATGAAAGCAGCCTGACACAAAGTAAATTTTAATTTCCACTCCTGTAAGCCTTCCGATGTCGACCTACAGATGAGTGGAAGCAAAAAAAAAAACCAGGCGAGTTTCATTAAAACTTTACAAACGCCTTAAAATAAAAGACAGACAACTTTCCTCATACTTGTGATTCACTTGATACTTTCTTGAGATAATAGACGTTATAAAAAAAATTTTATTTTATTTTTCTAATCTCCAGCGTCCGGTAAATGCAGTCGGGCAGGGCTTGGAAATATCTGTATTAAAGAGATTTCTATAGCTTGTTTTTTTGAAGATGGTCACATCTCACGAAATGGACGGTACTATATTCGGGAATTTAACTATTAACGTGATATAATCTGAAAATTGAGATCTGAAACCTGCAAAACTGAGAGAGAGAGAGAGAGAGAGAGAGAGAGAGAGAGAGAGAGAGAGAGAGAGAGAGAATAATAATATAATAAAAGCTAAATTATCTGACTGACGCAAAATTCAGTGCCATAGAATACGAAAAACCCCACAACGTCAAAGATGGCGAATGTCTAGTCCTTAGAAAAAAGGATCGACAAACGTCTTTGGGAAAATTCCATTGTGTTTATAAAAGAGACTGGCCAATCTCGTTACATTAAATTTGAGTTTATATTAGAAAAAAAAAAATTTGGGTATTAGATTGCATTAAAAGCCATCCTAGCTAACGGCTCCCAGATGCTAGTTTTTTTCCGTAAATGTCTCACAAAATTCGCTGCATCAAACGCCCTTCAAAAGCACAGAAGTCGCTGCCTTTTAAGGACCACTCGTCGATACCTGAAAATTGAACAGCTAGTGCCTTTGCGTGGTCGAAACTGCTTTGCAGGACTACAAAAGGGCAAAGGTCGATTAAAAGTCTACAGACTCCCTGGCAAATGAGTTTGAAAACTCGCTGATCAATGCCTTACAACTTCCTGGTGAATCACTGCAGCTTGAACACATTCATTTTCAATTCTTCTTCCAAGTTCGGGGGTGAATGACTTCCTCAACTCAGCGCCTCAGGTATTCCCAACTTGTTAAGATTCCCGCAATAATATGAAAAGTAAGAGGCGAATGAATTTGCAAACTTTGTCAAACCCGTTTCCACGTTGCCTGCTAACTGACTTTGCGTGACCAATGGCAAAAGCCCTTCTGAACTCATAAGTGAATGAGTTTGAAAAATGACAGGGTAATCCTCTGTGTACTAACTTACGAAAATGTCTGATTTTACTCTGAAACGCTCTAGCAAGCACAAAGGCGATCATTCTATACCTGCAACAATTAACTATCGCCTTGGGAAGGCGGGAATCATAAACAAAGTAATCTCCATAATGATTCAGTGAAGGAAGATGACCTATAACTAAACAGGTAATCGCAGATGACCTCTGAGGATATCAATACTGGCATAGGGCCTCTGTACATCAATATTGCCATGTGACCCCCTACTTAATCAGCATAAGTAAAGGTAAGTAATTTTAAATAAGTTAATACTAATGGTACTTCAACTCCGAGACAGAAGACCTTGATTTAAAGAAACCTTGCACTTATTCGTTTTTATACATTTTATCATTTTCCTGACTACGTACTTATATCTTCGTGATTATACGTATATTAAAACAGGAAATCTATATATTTTCGGATTGTGACGTCATAACAGGTGAGATGTTTTCGGATGTTAAGTTTTTTTTTTTCAAATAAGGGAGTTTTGCCAAACATATATACGTTGCCCAATTATATCTATGTGTCTTTCGTCTTTGTTCTAATACCGGTTAAATCATTCTTTTAAAACCTTAACCTAAATTGTAACAAATAATTTCATGCAAAACTGATGTTCCAGGAATGCTTTCTTACCCTGCCACGCCATCTGTTCTTTCAAAACAGTCACATAAAAATGGCAAGAAGGAATATAGACATGCAAGCAAAAAAGAGAGAAAAAAAACTGCATTTTAGCCTTAGTCGTCCCAGAAGACAGAAACTTTGGTAGGAAAAAAAAAAAAAAAAAAAAAAATTCTCCACAGCGAGTCAAATAAGGTCCCGAAACGCCCCGCTGAATAAAATCAATGAAGTGAAGAGCGAGAAAAGAGAAACGAGAGAGAGAGAGAGAGAGAGAGAGAGAGAGAGAGAGAGAGAGAGAGAATATGGACTCGTTCATGTGTGTCAAGTCGATCAAGAAAAGTAATGATTTTTGTCATAACTTTCGGGGATTTGCCTTTGGCTATAGTGAAGGAACCTCGACCAACATCTGAGATGGGACGGCGCAGAACGAGGAATAGAGATAGTAAAAGAAATAAAGGACTGAGAAAGGGAGGAAAAAAAAAAGAAATAAAAGACGGAAAGGGATTGCAAGGAATAGAAGCCAGGAAGGTAAAGTCGCTCTGAATAATTAATACCCGTAATGACACTATCATTAAATGGGGGGGGGGGGTGGGGGGGGGGGGAATAAGAAGGGTGAAGACATTAGAAAAGGGCAAATTAGCGTTTTCTAAGAAAAATAACACGACGAGGTTAATGTCTTTCCTTAACTGCCAAATCAAAGATGAAACTCTGCGTTTCACTTTTTAGAATCAATTCATAATTATTAAGCTTTGTAATACGTAGTATTACGTACATACATAAACACAAATATATGCTTACATATAAAAATATAAATGTGTGTATGTATGTGCTAGTGTGGAAAATGCAAGTTTACTTCGAAGCTAACAAATACAACGAGGAACTTTTCAATCATAAAAGGGGCCTGGAAGGATCCATACCTCCGGGTCAGGTAAATCCTGGAAGGATCCATACCTCCGGGTCAGGTAAATCCTGACCCAGAATAATACAACTTCGATTTAAGATTTGATGGTCTACTTACTTGGAAAAGTCACATCCTTCCAGACGTTACTTATAAAACCATTCCTGGAATCAAATTCCCGGAATCAAAATATCATAAAATTCTTTCAAGGCTTTGGATCTGTTACAGGATAGAATCTCTCGATTTGCTTGAAGATAAAATCACTGGTTTTGCTTCAGGATAAAATCTCTGGATCTGCTTGAAGATAAAATCTCTGGATCTGCTTGAAGATAAAATCTCTGGATCTAATTCAAGGATAAAATCTCTGGATCTATTTGAAGGATAGAATCTTTGGCTTTGCTTGAGGATAAAATCTCTGGATCTGCTTGAAGATAAAATCTCTGGATCTGCTTGAAGATAAAATCTCTGGATCTGCTTGAGGATAAAATCTCTGGATCTGCTTTAAGGATAAAATCTCTGGATTTGCATGAGGGTAAAATCCCTGGATCTGCTTGAGGATAAAATCTCTGGATTTGCTTGAGGATAAAATTCCTGGATCTACGTGAAGATAAAATCTCTGGATTTGCTTTAAGGATAAAATCTCTGGACCTGCTTGAAGATAAAATCTCTGGATTTGCTTTAAGGATAAAATCCCTGGATCTGCTTGAGGATAAAATCTCTGGATTTGCTTGAGGATAAAATTCCTGGATCTACGTGATGATAAAGTCTCTGGATTTGCTTTAAGGATAAAATCTCTGGATCTGCTTGAAGATAAAATCTCTGGATCTGCTTTAAGGATAAAATCTTTGAATCTGCTTGAGGTTAAACCCTCTGTATTTACTTTAAGGAGATGAAAAAAAAAAAAAAAAAAAAAAAAAAAACATGATGCAAACATTGTTGAGACATTTAGCTATGGTTATGAATTAGGATGCTAAAACTGATCGTATTTCATATGAGACATAAAATTATAAATAAATAAAAAAAATAAATAAATAAATAAAATGTCTAAAAGAAAACTGCCAAATGAGAATAATGAA
Source organism: Macrobrachium nipponense (assembly GCF_015104395.2). Classification (NCBI taxonomy): domain Eukaryota; kingdom Metazoa; phylum Arthropoda; class Malacostraca; order Decapoda; family Palaemonidae; genus Macrobrachium; species Macrobrachium nipponense. The sequence goes on along the minus strand of NC_087210.1, from coordinate 82,206,529 downwards.
AAGATGGGCGAAGCAAAGGCACACAAGACAAGAAGGAGTTCCTTGAGAAAGATAAATCACCAACTCGTGTTTTAAGGCTCAAAATGCAAATGAGAGGAGGAGGAGGAGGAGGAGGAGGAGGAGGAGGAGGAGGAAGGGAGGCTCTGAGGGGTGGATGAGTAAAAAGTAATTACGAAATGAAAATCAAAAAGACAAATGAGGGAAAGAAGCTGGAGAGTATGCATAGGATGGAAGAGGCGGGGAAGCTGGAATGAAAAACAGGTGCTGTCAAGAATGTGTGTGTGTGTTTTTTTTTTTGGAGAGAGAGAGAGAGAGAGAGAGAGAGAGAGAGAGAGAGAGGTGAAGGGGGCACATCAAGGAATGAAAATAAACGAGAAGTGAGTAAGAGAGAAGGTTTTCCTACTGCTCCCCAGATGAGCATAACTTTCTCATATTCCGACTTAGTTTTAACCTACGAATATTCCACGATTATTACAAAAAGAAAAACTATGACGGAAGTGTGAATAGTAATCAGATATAAGAGAGCGAATAAAGCTGAGAAAAGGAAATCTACACTGACTGACTAGACAATAAAATTCATTTGGAATTCGCTATATGAATACAATTATAAGTTATTTTTAAAAGTTATACTATCATTGATTCACAAGATTACTGCGAGAGAGCGGATATATATATATATATATATATATATATATATATATATATATATATATATATATATATATATATATATATATTATATACATCACTTTCAAGGATAACGAAAAATGTTCATTCACCTATTAAAGAACATACAGAAAATTAAAAAAGTAAGATAAATAAAAAAAATGTCGTTACAGGAATGAAATTGACAGCACTCAGGTAATTTTCTCCAGCTTAAAAAAAATCACAAATCGAATATAAAAAAAACCCCAGCTAATTAACATTACATAAAAAAACGATAATACTGGATACGAGAACATGATTTGACTGCCATAAAAAAAAGGAGAATTGGGACAGAGGTTTCTGGATACATGTTATAGAAAACAACTTGAGTTCGGATTCGAATTCAAAGTAGAAGTTAACTCAGGTTCTGAAACGGAATTTATCGTTTATTTATTTTTTCTTTTTAAAGAATTTCACAACTCTATCCTGGCTAGGTAAGTTATACTTCACGTTGTTAATCAAGTTCCTTATTATTTTCTGGGAATTCAACATCAAGGTTACGTCGGAACACATAGGAACTCGATACGTGTGGGTGTGATGCATGTTGAGAGAGAGAGAGAGAGAGAGAGAGAGAGAGAGAGAGAGAGAGAGAGAGAGGTCTACAAGGAACGAGAGGTTTGTGCCTGGGATAATCTAATTTTCGAGTCATAATGAAACATGTCTTACAACGCCCAACGGCCGACACGCTCTTCATCAGTGCAAGAGCAAAAATGGCCCCTTATCACACACACACAAACGATTTAAACCACAAATTGCTTTTCCCCTCTACTTTTGCCCACGAACCCTTTTTTTCTTCTCAAATAAAACTGTAACATTCTTTGCGACGATCTAATAATACTTCTGTCAAAGGAAAATAGAAAAGAACGGTTTAAACGGTTACTTTTGTCTGGAATTCACAATCTTGCTCGAAAGGATTCCATCTGCTGAGACACCAACAGCCACCAATGCCTGATTCCCCCAGGTCCTAGCTTGGGTGGAGATTACATACGTATATTTATTTGGACATTATTCGCCTGTCCAATGACAAGTCCTTTACCTTTGCCCAGTATGAGCGAACCTTTGGACCACGCCTAGATAAATTTCCTGCTGATAAAACGAAATTTAGTTTTTTTTTATTAGTATATAACACATTCTTTCATTAGCAACACTCGTGCAATTGCTATGTACACTTTGCAGGCCATTTTCCAGTGCCAATAATTGCGCGTGTAAATAAGGATATAGAGAAAACTGAACAAAAATCACGGGTTATGCAATGACTGTAACAATACAACTCCCGATTATCATATTGAAAAAAAATAAATAAATAAATAAATAAACATCTTAACGCAGCACCTTCCACTAATATATTGACAAAATCAAGAAGAAAGTACCACTCATTTATGTCGCAATACCATGGGACACCAGAGTAGAAGGGAAAGAGAGAGAAAAGATTGATAAGTATCAAGACCTGAAAATAGAAATAAGAAGGATATGGGATATGCCAGTGGAAACTGTACCCATATTGGCAGGAACATTAGGCTCGATCCCAAGATCCCTGAAAAGAACCCTGAAAAAACTAGATGCTGAAGTAACTCCAGGACTCACGCAGAAGAGTGTGCTCCTAGAAAGAGCACACACAGTGAGAAAAGTGATGGACTCCTAAGGAGGGCAAGATGGAACCCGGAACCCCGTACCATAAAAACAACCCAACAGGATGACTGTGATAAAAAAAAATCATTAAAGCAATGACGTTCATGAAGTATAACTGATTCTACGTAAAGCCGATTAGAGCATTGTTATTCTTATCAGGACTCCGAAAACCACACAAATTTACTATAACTTTTTCCTGGAAAGCTTTCATCCAGGAACTTTCAATGACAAAGAGTAACATTTTTTTTTGTAACGGGTAATTCTCAGAATATTACTTAGTTCTACAACGCGGTTTTAGGATCCCAGCGCAGAATTTTTCGTAACAGACATTTCTCGGAATATCGAATGAATGAACAGAAAATCATTAAGAGTAAATCAACGTAGAGCCTCTGCTACAAACACTCTCTATCATATACTTTATCATGGAAGTGTCATTAAAATTGACCGTAACCACGTCACACATTTATGTCTATGACAGTGCCAGCTTTGACACCCTTCGTGCAAATGAAGCCCAATTCAACACCAGAAGTGCCCATTTTGATGCCCATTATGCCCAAGAAAGACGATCATACTAAATTACATGCCCCACTACCCAAAGATGACAAAGCAGACTTAACTTGAGGGACCGTAAAAAAAAACGTGATTACTAAAATAATGACTGAAATTACAGAATCCTAGATTCCTAATTAGGTAACTCACTTACATAAACTATTTGCCTTATAATAGGAGTACCCATTAAACCATAAAGGTTCCATGCTCATACACCAGAGAAGTATTCTCAAGTATTACCATTAAGGAGACGAAACCCTATAGTAGGCCTTACTGGAGTATCCACTGTGCCAAATGAAAAAAACTCCCCCCACCCCCTATCCCCTCCCCACGAAAAATATACCCATTTCGCCAAGGAAACATCATTAGAGTACCCATCATGTCAACAGAGCCTCCATTAGAGTCTCCATTAAACCGAGGAACACCGCATTACTTCCCCCATTACGAATATGGGTAGCCCCTATTAAAGTCTCTCTAAAAAAAAAAAAAAAAAAAAAAAAAAAAAAAAAAAAAAAAAGGAGTCCATTTTCTTCAACATTTAAAACCTCGTGCAGAAGGAAGACATTCCTGTGACCTCCCAGTACTTGGCATTCCTCTACTCTGTGAGAGATTTCCTCCTCCTCCTACTCCTCCGCTACCTCCTCCTCCTCCACCAACACCTCCTCCTCCACCACCACCACCACTTCCTCCACCACCACCACCTACCACTTCCTCCCTCCATTCCACCCACCTCCTCTCCTCCTCCTCATCCTCATCCACCTCCCCTCCGCCGTTCCTCCTCCTCATCAACAACACCTTCTCCTTCACCACCACCACCACCACCACCACCACCACCACCACCTCCTCCTCCTCCTCCCCTCCAAGGCAGGAAGGAGCTATCTCATTTCCAAAGCCTCTTATAACAAACATTAGAATCTAATCCGAAGCGAACCCCGAGGAGAGAAGTTCCGTCTCTCTCTCTCTCGTCTGAAATACACACCCTGGGAATATTGGCTCTCCGTAAACAGGGAGTGAGGGAAAATTAGGTTAGAAAGTTCCCCTTCACTTCTCGCTGATTACTCTTCCAATAAGTCGAGATGGCTAATTTCACGATCTCCCGGTCGCCTCCCGATTCGTCTTTTTTTTCTTTCTTTTATTCTTTTTTTTTATTCTCTCCAGGCGTATCGTTTCCTCCTCCTCCTCCTCCTCCTGAAAAAAATCTCCTCCTGAGAAGATCATTCATTCTATCACAGGAAGAAAATTCTACGACTTGGCATACCTAGCGTGTTTATTGAATATCCGTACCTACATCTGTGAATGTTAATACATATTTCTGTCTTTTTACGCCAGGTGACTGTCTTGTTTCTCGGCAAGATTTTGGGGATGGCGTTGCTAGCCCTGTAGGAGGTACCCTATTTCTTGATTCAGCGATAGACTGGTGCCCGATTGGTCCGAAGCCGACTAAGGACCTAGCAAACGATATCGTGGAGATGCATCACTCACACACAACGCCTAATATATCATCTCAGCTGATAAAAGCAAACAATATTGAAAATCTACAGGAGTCATCTGCAATATAAATCAAACCTTACGTTTAAGCAAGTGATTTAAACCTATAGAATTCCATAATATTTCAGTTTTTACTATAAAGGCATATTATACATTTTTGCCATCAAGATAAAATTCTTGATTTCCATTTTACTTTCTTCTCAAGGACAGTCATGTAAGAATATTCGTTTAACTTGATTCACCTGTCAAAAATCTAGTCATGCATGAATATTCTTTTCAAGTTAATTAGCCTGACAAAAAATCTTCGTCCTTAACCATCCGGTCTAACTTAGGACTCAGATTAAGGTTCAGAAATTGCCAGCATGTGAGTGTGGTTGGGGTGGGGGAGGAGTCACAAGAAGAGAAAAACCAAAATGAATTGTAAATGAATGGAATAAACGCGAGTTATTTAAACTAGGATGGATAGCTCCGTAGAGTTTGTATAATTCAATTTTTTTTATTTTTTTAGCCCAACACTAAAATCTAATAATAATAAATTAACCGAAAAACACTTTTTTTTATATTCAACTTTTTTGTTTTGCCAAACCCCCTGAAATCTAATAATATTAAATTGACCGAAAAACAATTTTACTTATAATTCAATACATTTTTAGACACAACACAGCCTAAGGCTAAATTAAGAATAAACACTTTTTCTTCGTTAATGAAATGATCTGCATACAAATACGCAAGGAGAATCTGAGAGCATAGGTTAAAAAAAAAACACATAAGTGTATTTGCAAAATAAAACTAATTTCTGAGCCGGCGCAGGAATGTCACGTTAATAAGGTGTAAAATAAATATAGTTTTACAAATTACAACCCCCTGTAAATCTTCACGCGGGACGTAACGTCCCTAAAGGTTGAGAAAAGACAAGAGGAACTAGTTGCAAAGGAGCACTCAATTTGCAGAGAGAGAGAGAGAGAGAGAGAGAGAGAGAGAGAGAGAGAGAGAGAGAGGCAGCCTCAGATAATAGGAGTGTCAGTGTTACAAGTTTAAACAAACCGAGAATAGGTTTTCTCTCGCGAGGCTCCAGAGAGAGAGAGAGAGAGAGAGAGAGAGAGAGAGAGAGAGAGGCGAGTAAGTTGTCAGCTGTTTTCCATATGCTGATAACATTTACCTTCGGAAGGAGAAGCCACTCTCGACCTTATCGCAGTATAGCCATGAGAACCGATTCCCTCTGGGCTCCCAAATGCGGATGATTATGCCGTGAAATGATCAAAAGCGTTTTAGCCTACTTTCTTTTGGGGAGGCGAGTATACTGTGAAAGCGAGGGGGGGGCGGGGAAAGAAATCTACCGAAAAGAAATCCGAAGAGGTGAGAGATGACGAAGAGATACGTTACAACATTCTTGATAAATAGTAACACTGATATTAAAGGCATTGCAATTTTATGAATACTGGAGAGCAGGCACACACACACACACACACACAAACATATGCATGTTAAATGAAAGCATCCACCTAGCGTTTTCCTCCCTCCCTATATCTCTAATTTAAAATATATCCTGCCTAATTTTTCTTCCTGTTCGATGCTCCATGAAACCAACCAGTAGGTCGCTCATCTGAACTTCTAAAAAACAAGATAGTTTAATTTCCACCCTTCCTGGGTCACCAACAGAGACTTACTGCCACACCTACATATGTTTTGTATATATACTCTTGTAAGACATCCTATGTCCATATTTTACCAGTGATCAGGAGCACAGAAGGAAGTGCTCGAAATATATGGTTGCAACGTTGAAATAGTGTTTTAGGGGACTTTTAACTTCAAACACACACACACACACACACACACACACACACACACACATATATATATATATATATATATATATATATATATATATATATAAACCCCGCTCCTTACTCCTGACCTACCATAATGTAGCCGATACCCAACTGAAAAACTTTTAGGCCGCCTTCAAGACCACAACGGCCACATCGTCATCCCGAGAATCTGTATTTGGCAAGCAACTGCAAGGAACCCGGGGCTATTTTCGCCACAAGCACTTCAGTGAGCCCCCCGGAAGGGGATAATCACAAGTATAATCACAAGCGCGAGTCAGAGATAACGACGTAAAAAAAAAAAAAAATTAAAAAAAAAGGAACGCTGCCCTTGAGATTGTAACGCCAGTTCACCTAGGAAATGAATGAGTCATGTGTTAAACTGTCACTAGCACACGTGAAAGCGTCCTGTCGTAGGAATTAAGTGACCACAACCTACGATAGGATTAAGGCAGCTGGAATGAATAGGAGGTACAGAACTTTGTCGAGAATGCAGGTGGCAGATAAATATAAATGATATCATGTTAGAAAATTCATCTAAAAATGACCTCGACTGTGTTAATTTTGACGAATGCATCCTCTAACTAGCTTAACAATTATATGATTAATACAATAATTGTGTTCAATATACGTGATGATTCTGTTGTGCAGAAAAATAACATAACTGAGGTTCAGTGAAAGGTTAAATAAAAAAATATCCATATAAACTACAGTTTAAGATACATTGCAAATAAAATATTCCATCAAAACATGCAGAAAGTAAAACTAAAATACACAGGAAAATGAATAAAAATAACTTCGGCGCAATCGAGTTTTCTGTAGCGTATAATACTGTATGAAACCTTCAGCCACGCCCCGGTGGTTGACTATGTCGAAGGCAATTACAGCGGTGCCAGATCATGGCTAACATCAATCTTAAACAAAATAAAAACTACTGAGGCTAGAGGGCTGTAATTTGATATGTTTGATGATTAAAGGGCGGATGATCAACATGGCAATTTGCAGCCCTCTAGCCTCAGTAGTATTTAAGATCTGACAAAAACCCATCTCAATAGTTTTCTTGTTTTCTTTAACAGAAAACTAAAAACATGACACAAATACATTTAAAAAGACATAAAAATATGCAAATGAAGTGAAGATACAGTAAGCATTCGTATCATTTCGCTCACACAACGCAAAGGTGAATAAACTGGAGTTGATTAAAAGTCGCAAAGCAACCGCTTTTAAACGCATGACGAGAAGCAGTTAGAATGACGACAACAACCCCCCAAAAAAAACCGTTTCCATGTCATTAGCCCAACGTCAACCGGTCAAGAAAGGTCACCGTCATAATGCTGCATCGATTTCTCCTTCGCTTACTAACTTATGTATGTATGTTACCGGATATGGTCGATTTCATTTTTAAACTTGAAATGCTATCGAGAAATTCGACTCTGCGAGTGTTTATGTTAATGAAGGAGACTGGAGTTTCTGAGAGAGAGAGAGAGAGAGAGAGAGAGAGAGAGAGAGAGAGAGAGGTTATAACATTGGCCAACCACAGAATCCTCCTAAACACACATATAAATGGATATGCGAGCGCGCATGCCCGGCAATGCTTTATATCACCGAATGTCTATGGGATTAGAAAGACTTGCTTATTATGAAAAAAAAGGACATCAGTCCTTCCCTAATAAATAAAAAGGATTACAATAAAAAAAATAAAAATAAAAAACAATGATTATCTTATAAGGCTAATGTCTTATCTTCGTAAAAAAATGATTAAGTTATAAAGAATAAAAAAAAATCCTAAAAGTTAGCTTGGATGGGTTTCTGCTCAACCGGTGACAAAAAAAAAAAAAAAAAAAAAAGGTTTCTCAATAAGTTTAAAAATCTGGATAGGTGAAATGGCGCCTAATGGGATATACACCTGCGCCCGAAAGAAACCAAATGTCTTGATTATAACTCCGACTGCGAGAAAGAAAAGTTTAATGACAAGAAACCGATCGGAAATCAATGAAAAATCTTGTAACGATCACCCCGGGGGGAGAAAGTGGTCGCATCAGCACTCTCTCTCTCTCTCTCTCTCTCTCTCTCTCTCTCTCTCTCTCTCTCTCTCTCTCTCTCTCTCATTCCGTCTTCGTCCGCAAACTTAAATAGGAGAGGAACTGTTTGTAAGAGTTGCATTACTTACAGGAATTGATGATATTCCAAAATACTTTTTACAAATAACAACAATAATAATAATGCTAAGAGGGTTACAATGTTGTGATTAAACTGCTTCTTAATAAAATCTAAAATTATTATATAAACAAATCTTTCATTTACATAATTTAACATGCATACTTTTATTCAAATAATAGTGGATTTTATAATAATAATAATAATAATAATAATAATAATAATAATAATAATAATAATAATAATAATAATAATGTTACTATTTTCGTGTGCGACACTCAAAATATTATCATCATTATTATTATTGATTACTACGTATAAACACGGAAAAATGCGCCGAAGTTTCCTCAGCGCAGTCGATTTTCTTTACAGCGTATAACAAGGTCACCGAAAATAGATCTATTTTTCGGTGGCCTCTGTATAATTCTGTATGAGCCGCGGCCTATCAAACTTCAACAACAGCCTGGTGGTGGCCTGGCCTATACAGTTGCCAGACGCACGATTATGGCTATCTTTAACTTTAAAGTAAACAATACTAAGGCTAGAGGGCTGCAATTTGTTATGTTTGATGATTGGAGGATGGACGATCAACTTACCAATTTGCAGACCTCTAGCCTGAGTAATTTTTGAGATCTGAGGGCGGACAGAGAGACTGAAAAATCACCATCTAATATTATCTTTACTGAGCAGCAAACCCAGTATCAACGATCATTACGTCACAAAAACCTCGTAACTTGAAATAACAAACCTTAAATACCCTACTTTTAAGTCTCTCTCTCTCTCTCTTGAAGAAGTTTGAAAATTAACTTTGCAGCGGCTTTAGAACCGCCCCCCTCCCTCTCTCTCTCCCTCTCTTCTCCCTCTCTCTCTCTCTCTCTCTTAGGAGTCCCACGGGTGGGAGGACGAAACAGCAGCGACGGCGCAAGATAAAAGATAATACGAGAGTTTAAAAGTCGCAGACGATAGTGCAAAAGGCACTGGAATCTCTTGCCGAGATGGGGCCGAAGAAAAGACTTCAAGAAGTTGAAAGATTGAATATGAGAGAGAGAGAGAGAGAGAGAGAGAGAGAGAGAGGATCTACAGCCGTGTTTCATTCCTTCCCTGTGAAGCTTGATATAGAAAAAAAAGGCGTAAGGATTATTATGATTATAAGCATGCATATATATAGATATATATATATATATATTATATATATATATATATATATATATATATATATATATATATATATATATATATATAAACAAAACTTTTGAACAGAGACACCACCTCGTTGTCATTGTCAGTCCCTTAAAAAGAAGTACGATCACAATATCCTTTTAATACACTTAAGTGGACACTTCATAAAGAACGTATTATCGCCACAAACACACATACCCACCCACACACACATACGAAAACAAGCGTGCCATGGCGCCTCTTAACAAGTCTAATTAGCGATTAAAACTTTTCCTCTTTTTATAAACTGAATAGAAAAAATAAGTCTTTTAATGAAGTCAACAGAGGAAGTAATGGCAAAGACATTTTCCCGTCTCGAGTGACCTCTTACTGAAAGCATTGTGCTGTGCGCTCTCACTGCAGAGGAACCATTCTGAAAATATTTCACTTCATATCATGAATATTTCTTTTTAAAAAGGGTGTGGGGCTGCACACCTCATGCCCCAAGCAATAACGTAACTTCACCATAATACAAAGTAGCAACGATATTAGTAATGTATGTTTTTTGCTGTACCCTCAAGAAGTGGAAAACTGCTCCCCATTGGCCTCTCAGGGAGCATTTTCCTCTCCCAAGGGATTAACAACCCTTTACTTAGTAGGACATTCGCTTTAACTGATGAATCAATAAGCCTTTACTTTGGTGAAATTCGCTTCTACATTGTATCAATGCCTTTGAGGGCTTCTACATTGTATCAATGCCTTTTGAGGGCATTCCCTTTCACCAAAGGGTCCACAACCATTTACTAAGCCCTCCTTGAAGTTAATTCTTAGAGCAGTAATGCCCAAGCTGTCACAATTACTACCATTGCAACAACAGCCCTCAGTAAATAAACTGACCAGATGTATGTGGTAGATGTCTCAGCATCAAGAGAGTATCAACCGTCGTTTAGGAGACATCTTTCTCAAGGAGTTCACAACCCTTCACTAACCAATCCAGGTGCTGCCAATATGCTTTCCAGTGCATGCTAGTGGAATGGTTAAGAATTCAAATGTCAATACCACATGAAATTTAGAGAACTTTAAAATGTTGCACTTTTTTAAAAAGGTCTCATAATTCATGACTCGTAAGTCCTAAATTGAAGCTGTAGTCTTCCATTTATTATTCAATTACTCCTAATAAATGATATTCTTCGTAATAATACCTTTCCCTTCTAATAACACTCACTTCCTCTCTCTCACAAATCTCACTC
>NC_087210.1:82185767-82190767 GCF_015104395.2 Macrobrachium nipponense | reverse complement strand
AAAAGATTCAGATTCCAGGCAGATTCCAGGGAGAAAAAAGAACGTCCAAAATTCGTTTCTTATGAAGAATCAGATTCCAGGGAGAAAAAGAACGTCCAAAATTTGTTTCTTAAGAAGAATCAGATTCCAGGCAGATTCCAGGGAAAAAAAAGAACGTCCAAAATTCGTTTCTTATGAAGAATCAGATTCCAACGTCCAAAATTTGTTTCTTAAGAAGAATCAGATTCCAGGGAGAAAAAGAACGTCCAAAATTTGTTTCTTAAGAAGAATCAGAATCCAGGGAGAAAAAAGAACGTCCAAAATTCGTTTCTTATAAAGAATCAGATTCCAGGGAGAAAAAGAACGTCCAAAATTTGTTTCTTAAGAAGAATTAGATTCCAGGCAGATTCCAGGGAGAAAAAGAACGTCCAAAATTAGTTTCTCTCAAGAAGAATCAGATTCCAGGAAGAAGAAAGAACGTCCAAAATTCGTTTCTTAAGTAGAATCAGATTCCAGCCAGATTCCAGGGAAAAAAGAACGTCCAAAATTAGTTTCTCTCAAGAAGAATCAGATTCCAGGGAGAAAAAAGCACGTCCAAAATTCGTTTCTTAAGAAGAATCAGATTCCAGGCAGATTCCAGGGAGAAAAAGAACGTCCAAAATTAGTTTCTCTCAAGAAGAATCAGATTCCAGGCAGATTCCAGGGAGAAAAAAGAACGTCCAAAATTCGTTTCTTAAGAAGAATAATATTCCAGCCAGATTCCAGGGAGAAAGCGAACGTCTAATATTAGTTTCTCTCAAGAAGACTCAGATTCCAGGCAGATTCCAGGGAGAAAAAAGAACGTCCAAAATTAGTTTCTCTCAAGAAGAATCAGATTCCAGGCAGATTCCAGGAAGAAAAAAGAACGTCCAAAATTCGTTTCTTAAGAAGAAGCAGATTCCAGGGAGAAAAAAGAACGTCCAAAATTCGTTTCTTAAGAAGAATTAAATTCCAGGCAGATTCCAGGGAGAAAAAGAACGTCTAAAATTAGTTTCTCTCAAGAAGAATCAGATTCCAGGCAGATTCCAGGGGGGAGAAAAAAGAACTTCCAAAATTAGTTTCTTAAGAAGAATCAGATTCCAGGGAGCAAAAGAACGTCCAAAATTCGTTTCTTAAGAAGATTAAGATTCCAGCCAGATTCCAGGGAGAAAGCGAACGTCCAAAATTAGTTTCTCTCAAGAAGAATTAGATTCCAGGCAGATTCCAGGGAGAAAAAAGAATGTCCAAAATTCGTTTCTTAAGAAGAATACGATTCCATGCAGATTCCAGGGAGAAAAAAGAACGTCCAAAATTCGTTTCTTAAGAAGAATCAGATTCCAGGCAGATTCCAGGGTGAAAAAGAACGTCCAAAATTCGTTTCTTAAGAAGAATCAGATTCCAGGGAGAAAAAAGAACGTCCAAAATTCGTTTCTTAAGAAGAATCAGATTCCAGGGAGAAAAAAGAACGTCCAAAATTCGTTTCTTAAGAAGAATCAGATTCCAGGTAGAAAAATGAATGTCCAAAAGTCGTTTCTCAAGAAGAATCTGATTCCAGGGAGATTCCAGGGAGAAAAAGAACGAACAGCAGTTATTGCAACTTTCGTGTTCTTGGAGCTGCAGCAAAGTACGCAAAGATTTTCCTCCTTTTAACTTTGTCGTTGCTTCTTCTCTTCTTCTTCTCTTTACTTTCTCATTTGCCCTGATACTACATTTTGGTTCCCTTAAGAGCCATTTCTTCATGCAAAATATAATCGTAGCAGTTTATACAGCATAGCGGTAAACTGCTAAATAGAAAAAAATAGCATAGTAATAAACTGCTACATCAAATATAGCATAGCAGTAAACTGCTAATTAAAAAAAACAGCACAGCACCAAACTGCTAAATTTATATAATAGCATAGCAGTATTAAACTACTACATACGAATACAGCATAGCAGTAATTTGGTAATTTTAAAAAATTGCATAGAAATAAACTGCTACATTTAAATATAGCATAACAGTACTAAACTACCACTTAAAAATATAGCATAGCAGTAAACTGCTACATCTCAAGATAGCAAAACAGTAAACTGCTACATTCAAATATGAAGTAAGTGTCTTGTTTTTAATTTAAAGCCACACACAATTTAGGGTAAATATATCATTGAACAAATTCATTAGCTAACAGTCATCATCCCCCTTAACTGACATTGACGGGATATGCAAATATTTAAATATTACTATTATTATTATTATTATTAATAGTATTATTATTATTATTATTATTATTATTATTATTATTATTATTATTCGAAAAAAGCCCACAGAGTAATCGAGAAATACAGAAAAAGACATCACTTATAAAAAAAATTAACAAATTCATAAATAAATCTGAAAAAAAAATTAAGTAAACCATAAACAAAAATCCTATTTTCAAAATCGCACATCTTTTAACAAACTGAAACTCGGGCAGTTCATCGACAGCAACATAAAAAAATCAAAACCAAAAAAAATTTTATTCGCAATATTTTTTTAAGCAACAATCAAAAATGAAAACGTCAAGATGGATGGTCTCTTTCATTCATATATTCTCTTCGGATAAAAAAGAATCAACAGAGTTTACCTTCAGTTCTTTCGGGCAAACCGAGAGTTCAAGCGACTATTGAACTTTGACCTTTGGCTACCTGTCTGCACAACATACGCATGAATAGCACGCCATACTGCTCGGAGAGAGAGAGAGAGAGAGAGAGAGAGAGAGAGAGAGAGAGAGAGAGAGAGTTTCCGCTCTATAATTTTCTCCGATTTTAAATTATACTTGTTATTCAATGGGAACATTCACAAATATGATTTTATTTTCCTAGTTATTATTTTTCAGAGAGAGAGAGAGAGAGAGAGAGAGAGAGACTCAATGGTCTAATTGAACTACTTAAAAGATAATACTGCACGGAAGGTCTGTCAAGAATAATCGAAACTGGAGAGAGAGAGAGAGAGAGAGAGAGAGAGAGAGAGAGAGAGAGAGAGAGAGAGAGAGAGAGAGAGAGAGAATCATACGCTTATTTTTAAGGTTCATAAGAATAATTTGTCCTTACATGGTGTCAATTTTTTCGACAAATTTGACAGTGGCCCAGTCTCGATATAACTAAGCTTTTTGGAAGTAGGATAATTTATTTATATTTTTACCTACTTATTCATTAATTTACTAATACATCTTTTTCTTTTCTAATCGCCGATCTCTTCTCTCTGAATTTCATATTATCTCTTGTTACTTCTCTCAAATGCACACCATATTCTTTGGATGCTTGAATTTGAAGGCAGTGGCCCTGTAGGCTTGTTCCATATGCATAGGGTTCATATCTTTTGAATAATAATAATAATAATAATAATAATAATAATAATAATAATAATAATAATAATAATAATAATAATAATGAATGATGATGATGATGATGATGATGGACTCCTAAGGAGGCAGGATGCAAACTATAAATACCTGAAAAAAAATAATAATAATAACAATAATATGTAAGTCCATCTTGGTTTCATCCTTTCAATTAATAATAAAAACAATAATCATAATAAAAATAATAATAAAAATAACAATAATAAAATAATAATAATAATAATCAACACCAATCTCGGTCTCACCCTTTCAAAACAGTCTAAAGCAAGTTGACACTATTATTTCCAGGTCATACAATTACCTCATTAAGTTTAATTGGAGGGGCCTATTTCGCCCAATTTGTATGCTACCTTGATTTTCGTCCGAGGCTCCCGCGCTCGGCAAGACTTCATTAGCCAAACGAGGGTGGGGATGCTAAGGTCAGTATTTCTTGATGGCGATCAAGAAATGTAGTAGACGAAGGAGATAGCTTACGAGAAATAAATAGTTAAGAAAATTAGGCATTTGAAAGGGTACTCGAGAGCATGAGTGGTCTGTGTCTTTGGTTCGTTAGAGATCTACGTATTCGACTGCTATCAAATGTCGAGTAAGGCTGACGATGAAGAAGTTGCTTTTTGGAGATAAATAAATAAATAAATAAATAAATAAATAAATAAGTTACACATGTCGTGCACTTGGAACTTTAAAAGTTCAAGCGGGGGTGCAATGCATTTCTAAACTGAGGCTTTTTTCCCTTTCATTTTAATACATTTTTATGTACTTACTTATTTCTTCTTTTTCTTTCTAATAAGTGATATTTCTTTGTTCTGTATTTCCTTTTACCTCCTCTTTACTTCCTAATGAGCACCGTATTCTTTGGAAGCTTTAATTTCAAGTCAATGGCCTCTGTGGTGGGCTTGTTCCATATCCATATGAATAGGGGTTCATCATCTGAATAATAATAATAATAATAAATATTTAAAAGATGATTCTCTCTCTCATAAAACAAAATAAAAAAAATACAAATCAAAATGAAATTGAAAAATAAAGTCCGGGTAAAGTCTACGTTCTGTCACGACTTTAAAGGTGGATAAACCCCACCCCCCCAAAAAAAAAGGTGATAATCTGACCTTACTTCAGAACAACCGTGGCTGAAAATAATAAGGCAAACTAAAACATACTTTTGCGTAACGAGAACCATAAAAATCAAATTAATTTTTCCATCCGTTGAAAGCACCTTATCATGAAGATATAAAATAAAAAAAATAAGATGGAAAAAGATGTTGGGTTAACAAAACCGAATTACTACACCCACAAGAGAAACATTAAAAACTAAAACTGATTGGTATGATCCTCTGAACTTACCTTCCGCAAGAAAATGTCAAAAATTAAACCAAAATGAATCGCTATTGAATTCTGGTTTTTCGCTAAAGATGAGATGAAAATGGTTTACAATGGCTTTTTTTTTTAACTTCTTTATTTAAAAAAAACGAAAACGATGTAAAATTGAACTAAAATCCATTACTTAACATTATCGGACATGAATGTGATTTACTGTAACATTCTGCAATTATTATATCACGTGATATAAACAAATAAACAAATGTATATAGAAAACGGACTTGGTAAACTACAATGAACGTA
>NC_087210.1:82148267-82180767 GCF_015104395.2 Macrobrachium nipponense | reverse complement strand
TCATTAATTTTATTTCACTAAATTCAATTAAATGTTAAATACCTTTTGCTACTGATTAGTATCATTCTACTTAAAACTATCTAATGGAAGACGAACGCATAATAATAATAATAATAATAATAATAATAATAATAATAATAATAATAATAATAATAATAATAATAATAATAACAACAACAATAATAATAATAATAAAAAGAAGAAGAAGAGAACGAAGAAGAAGAAGAAGAAGATGAAGAAGAGGAACTATTCAATGGAACAATATGACTGAGAGAACATACCAGGAACAAGAACCAATAATAATAATAATAATAATAATAATAATAATAATAATAATAATAATAACAAGATAAAAATAAATCAGCACCATCTGCTATTACAGAAGAGAGATTAAGCGAAGGTTGTCTCCATGACTTCAGATTAAAAACGCACCTCTCCCTTACATAGTACTTCCGTTCCCCACCCTATAATAACAGTCATGGCCCTAACCCAGTCCCTGAAGAACCCCTCTACATTATGGTCTCGTTTTACCCACTTCGGTATTGATTTTACAATGATGATGAGACCTTTATCCTCCTCCCTCACCTATGCATGAAATAAATTCTGTGTTTATAAGTGTTAAGTCGATTCTATGCGGGAAAGCTACCAGAGAGAGAGAGAGAGAGAGAGAGGAGAGAGGAGAGAGAGAGAGAGAGAGAGAGACTGTAATCGCTCTAATGATCTAACTGGTAAACTGACAGAGAGAGAGAGAGAGAGAGAGAGAGAGAGAGAGAGAGAGAGAGAGAGAGAGAATCTGCTACCTTGACGTATCAGTAAAAAATTAATACAGATAAAATGAAATTTATTTTTTTCTAATACCAATCACAGTTAAATGGTGCTTATCTTTGAATGCCCCACTAAAGACATCTTCCGGTGAAATAATAATAATAATAACAATCTCGATATTATAAAATGGGACGAACATTTGACGATGAGGATGAAGACACACGAATGTAACATAAATAACAAAATAGTAAAAAAAAAATTCTTCGGCGCAATCGAGTTTCTGTACATCGTATAATCAATTCACAAAAAAGAAATCTATCTTCCGGTGGTCTGGGTAAAACGCTGTATGAGCCGCAGATTATGAAACTTTAACCATGGCCAAGTGGTGGCCTGGCCTAAATCGTTGACAGACGCACGATTATGGCTAAACTTGACCTTAAATAAAATAAAAACTACTCAGGCTAGAGGGCTGCAATTTGGTATGTTTCACGATTGAAGGGTGGATGATCAACACACCAATTTGCAGCCCTCTAGCCTTAGTAGATTTTAAGACCTGAGGGCGGACAGGAAATAGTGCGGACGGACAGACAAAGCCGACACAAGTTTTCTTTTCAGAAAACTAAAAATTTACCAGACCCATCGATTAGTCCATCTCATTCATTCCGAAGTATGTCGACATGTCACAGTCACGCCAAAAAGTTTTTTGAAATATGACAAAACGACGAATGTAGGTCAGCCACCCCCCCACCAACCCAGCCCCCACCCCCTACTTATACTAATGAGGGTCAAACCAGTCAACCGCCGTCTTGACCTCCATTCACCCCGTGACCTGCAAGTAAAACGTCCAGTTTGGTAATCCCCTCCGAAAACGTTATGACGTTCAGGGCGAATCAAAACATAAGAGTTTTACCTGGTTTTTTTCTGCTCCGTCAACATCACATGACCGAACCGCTGTCTTTTAGGATTTAGAAAAGTAAAGAGATAAAAGGTTACGTCGAAGAGGGAAATAGAAGAAAGAAACGGATAAGAGAGTGAGGAAGAGGAAGACGAGGAGGTGTATATTCAAGAATGTGAAAAAAATGAGTGCCTCAAGATGCATACAAAGAATAATAGAACACGAAAGAAAGGGAGAAAGAGGAGGAAGAAAATGAATTAAAAGAATTGTAAATAATTAGCCACTCAAGGAGATGAATCAGGAAGAATGATGGAACTCGAAAATAAGACAGGGAAAAAGTGGAAGAAAAGGAAATAGTGAGAATAGGAGAAGAGGAAAGGAAGGAAAGAAAAAAAAAAACCTGAAGAAGGAGATCCCTCCTGAAGGGTGTGTCTCCCGTGGTGTCCTCAAGCCCCACCCACCCACCCACCCTTCCTCTCTCCTACACCGCCCCCTTCCCCCGGCCCCCCTTTCGTGACAAGAAATGACGCGTCTCCGGAGATCATAGCGGCTGCGTCAGGTCTTTCAGGCTGAGGTCACGCGAAAAAGGAATAGTCAAACACACGGACACGCAACTCTACGCCAAACGCCCTCTCTCTCTCTCTCTCTCTCTCTCTCTCTCCTCTCTCTCTATATATATATATATATATATATATATATAGATATATATAATATATATATATATATATACTTCAAATCAGGCGTTGACCCAAGGAAACAGGCCAATCTACATATATCTTTATTCCGACGTTTCGTATAACATTAATTGCATCTTCTGGGAATCTGTCAATTAATTAACATGATTTATAATTTTATCACATTAATTGACAGATTCCCAGAAGATGTGATAGGGCTAAATGTTATTACGAAACGTCGGAATAAAGAAATATGTAGATTGGCCAGTTTCCTTGAGTCAACGCCTGCACCTTGGTTATAATTATATATATATATATATATATATATATATATATATATATATATATATATATATATGCATGTATATTTACATATACATATTCTATA
This sequence comes from Macrobrachium nipponense, assembly GCF_015104395.2. Classification (NCBI taxonomy): domain Eukaryota; kingdom Metazoa; phylum Arthropoda; class Malacostraca; order Decapoda; family Palaemonidae; genus Macrobrachium; species Macrobrachium nipponense. The sequence goes on along the minus strand of NC_087210.1, from coordinate 82,178,045 downwards.
TATATATATATATCTACACGAACATTTGGTGGAACGTGAAGAATATATATAAACAAAGGCAAAAGCCAAGAAGGAAAGTGAAACAATGGAGTACTGCTGGAAGGCCTTATGACTCCCGTCCTTTACTAAGCAGAAGGACAAGAGTCGAAAGGCCTCGCAGCGGTACGCCATTGTTTCCCTTCGTGGCTTTTCCTTTTATATATATAATATATATATATATATATATATATAATATATATATATTTTATATATATATACAAAAACCAAATGATACCCAACACGAAAACCCAACCAGCCGCACAGTCTAGCGACGAAGGAAAATAATCTGGTCCCCCTCCCGCCCCATAACCGCCCCTCTACACCCCTCCCCCAACCACCAGAAACGCACAGAATGGCTTCCCGTTGGCTAATCTGAAATTAATCCAAGATTCAGAGGCGTTCTGCAGTATAAACTTTGCATGCAAATAACCCACTGAAACAACAGGCCGCGTCGCGCTCCCTAAACCCCCCACCCCTCCCTCCCCACCCCCACCAGAGGCGATGCCAATGGACGTGAAAATGACAATAAACACGTAAAAAAATGCGAGTTTCTTCGGCGCAATCGAGTTTCCTGTACAGCGTATAATCAAGGCCACCGAAAATAGATCTATCCTTCGGTGGTCAAGATATAATTCTGTATGAGCCGCGGCCCTTGATACTTCCAGCCGGGCGTGGCCGCCTGTGTTGTTGTTGCGTTGCCAGAAGCACGATCATGACTAACTTTAACCTTAAATAAAATCAAAACTAGCAAGGCTAGAGGGCTGCAATTTGGTATGTTTGATGACTGAAGGGGTGGTTGATCAACATACCAATTTGCAGCCCTCTAGCCTCAGTAGTTCTTTAGATCTGAGGGCGGACAGAAAAGCGCGGACGGACAGACAAAGCCGTATCAGTAGTTTTCGCTTACAGAAAACTAAAAATTGAAAGTTATAAATGAATCATGAATGAAAGGGCGTTAATTTCATCCTCGATTCCTTCTCTTTCATTCTCTTGGAATCCTTTAGAATCGTCCTGCTATCGAAGGAAGTTGCCACCCCCGTCGGCCTGCCTCTGTACTAAAGACCAATATCTTGAACAAAACTTGGTATAGCAATATATATATAGTAGATTCCATACCTCTAGTTTCATTCTCTCGGATTCCTTTGATCTTCCCGCTATTAAAGTTGCCACCCCCATTAGCCTCTTTGAAAAAAAAAAATATCTATGCAGTACTTGATATGCAATGTATTTGAAGCACTGCTAAAATCACCGCCCCGCCCCCCAAAAATACATAGTGCATATATATATATATATATATATATATATATATATATATATATATATATATATATCTATATATATATATATATATATATATATATATATATATATATATATATATATATATATATATATATATATATATATATATATATATATATATATATATATATATATATATATATATATATATATATATATATATATATATATATATATATATATATATATATATATATATATATATATATATATATTTATTATATATATATATATATTATATATATATTATTATTATATAATATATATATAGAAACTAAAATCTGGAAACACTGTTTGGCCTTTCCATTACATCCGAAGAACGCGTGAATTCGCCGGAATCTGGACATTTTCAAAGACAACCCCAGAAAACTCCAGCTCCTCTTAAATAAATGATGGCGCCTACGTGAATGTACGCTCCTTCATTTGGAGAAATAGAGCTGTGTCACTTCATCCAGATCTCTCTCTCTCTCTCTCATTTTCATTCACAAAGGTTCGTCCACTGCAAGGTCCTTTTTGTAATCTTCCTTTCATTTACATTTTTTTTAAACAGCTGAATCTGTCTGTCTGTTATTCTCATTCCTAAGTCCTTCAATAACAGTCCAAAGCTGCAGTGGAATTCTCTCTCTCTCTCTCTCTCTCTCTCTCTCTCTCTCTAATTGTGCAGGCAATTAATGAAATTAAAAATGGAGCTGCTGCAGGGCCTGATGGAGTTCCTGCTATTTTGTTAAAAAAAGTAGTTCATTCTATCGCAAAGCCACTTGCAATATTATTAAGACAAAGTGTAGATACAGGCAAGATTTATGATGAGCACAAATTAGCATATATCACCCCTACTTTCAAACGTGGATCAAGACTAGAGGCAAGTAATTATAGGCCTGTGAGTCTAACATCACATATTATGAAAGTGTATGAAAGGGTAATGAAGAAAAATATTATGAAACATTTAATAAAAAATAATTTGTTTAATATAGGACAACACGGTTTCGTACCCGGAAAAAGTACACAAACCCAACCGTTAGTCCACCGTGAGAACATATTCAAAAATATGAAAAGCGGAAATGAAACAGATGTGGTTTATCTAGACTTTGCAAAAGCTTTTGACAAAGTAGACCATAATATATTAGCGAAGAAAATTAGAAAACACAATATCGTGGATAGAGTAGGAAGATGGTTAAAAGAATTTTTACACAACAGAAAACAGATAGTTATTGCAAACGATGAGAAATCGGATGAAACCAAGGTAATATCCGGTGTGCCACAAGGATACGGTGTTAGCTGCAATACTGTTTGTTATTATGATTGAAGACATAGACAGTAATGTTAAGGATTCGTCGGTAGTGAGTAGTTTCGCTGATGACACAAGAATAAGTAGAGAAATTACTTGTGATGAAGCTAGGAACGCTCTACAAAGAGACCTTAACAAAGTATATGATTGGGCAGAGGTAAATAGGATGGTATTTAACTCTGATAAATTTGAATCAATAAATTATGGAGACAGAGAAGGAAAGCTATATGCATATAGGGGACCTAATAATGAGACAATCACAAATAAGGAAGCAGTTAAAGACCTTGGTGTGATGATGAATAGGAACATGTTATGCAATGATCAAATAGCAATTCTTTTGGCAAAATGTAAAGCAAAAATGGGAATGTTGTTACGGCACTTCAAAACAAGAAAAGCTGAACACATGATTATGCTTTATAAAACATATGTTCGTAGTCCACTTGAATATTGCAATATGATATGGTACCCACACTATCAAAAGGATATTGCACAAATAGAGAGTGTACAAAGGTCCTTTACAGCTAGAATAGAAGAAGTTAAGGACCTTGACTACTGGGAAAGACTACAATCCTTAAAATTATATAGTCTAGAAAGGAGAAGAGAACGCTACATGATAATTCAGGCATGGAAACAGATAGAAGGAATAGCCGAAAACATTATGGAGCTAAAAATATCAGAAAGAGCAAGCAGAGGTAGATTAATAGTGCCCAAAACTATACCAGGAAAAATAAGGAAAGCACACAGGACATTAATCCACTACGCACCAGCATCGATAATGCAGCGTCTATTCAATGCGTTGCCAGCTCATCTGAGGAATATATCAGGAGTGAGCGTAGATGTGTTTAAGAATAAGCTCGACAAATATCTAAACTGCATCCCAGACCATCCAAGATTGGAAGATGCAAAATATACCGGAAGATGTACTAGCAACTCTCTGGTAGACATTAGAGGTGCCTCACACTGAGGGACCTGGGGCAACCCGAACGAACTGTAAGGTCTGTAAGGTCTCTCTTCTCTCTCCTCTCTCTCTCTCTCTCTCTCTCTCTCTCTCTATTTTAGACGTACTTACATATATGAGATGCTGTGGACAACTGAAGAAAGGTGTAATGAATTCACAAATCAGTAATTAATTTGTAATTTTTACCATATATAATGTATGTATATATATAAAGTATGTGTCCATATGTGTACAAACGTACATTCTACAATAGTATATATAGTATATATATATATATATAATATTATATAATATATAGTATATATATATATATATATATTTAATGAATAACTTGATCACGAAGTATATAAAACGTGATGCTATGTATAAATAAAGGTTTTTTTGCCACGAAGGAAAAAAATGAAAAAGCGAGTTAGCCGAGTACTTTCGGTCCTATTCGGACCCTTTACTGAGGTTTATATATATATATATATATATATTTCATTTATTTAACAAACGATTCTCTCTCTCTGTCTCTCTCTCTCAGTCATTAACACAATCCTTGGCCGCTATTCCCCATCCGCACTGAAGGATTTTTTCCTCGTAGAAGCAGAGAAATATATATATATATATATATATATATATATATTATATATATATATATATATATAATATATATATACACACACAAATTCAAGAGAGATGCGTGAATTCATTATACCCAATAGGTAGGCCACATTACCACACACACACACACACGCAAGGACTTCTGCAATATCGAGGACGCCAAAAATACCATCATCCAACGCTCCAGCGAATACGACGACCCCAAAGGGACCCGGGACGTCCTCAATGAGCGGATTTAATCGGCCCTCTACAAAAAGAGGTCGTTTTATTGACAGTCAGAGAACCACGAATAAAAATAAGAACTGAGAATGTCTTCGACACCAGGTATTTTTACAGACGAGAGAGAGAGAGAGAGAGAGAGAGAGAAACTTACCTCAGGGTCTACATTTAACCTCATATCTCGCCGACTTCCTTTGTGGGTCTATTCTTATCGCATAAAAATGGCCATCATAAAAGAGAAAGACTTCAGTCACTAAAGTATGATCCTTACCCCCTACCCTTCTTCCCTCTCCCTCCCTCCCTTTCTCTCGTCGTCGCATCCGGGACATCCTTCAGTCCCGCCCAACAATTCTCATCCTCTTTTCTCACCACAAAAGATGAAAAAAAAGAGAGCATGTAATAAAGATTGTGGATATCTTAAACATTCGCACTATCAAAGAATGGGATGATGGGGAGAGGGGCTGGTTGCTGGGGGATTTGGGGGAAGAAGGGGGTAGTTGGGGAGAGGGATGGCTGCAAAACAGCCCCAGGGCCCCCCTACCTTCCTTCCAAGTAGGTATTAGCGTCATCTGGGGGTAAGATTTAGGCGGGACGGATAAAGAAGTTTAATAAGCTATTTTGTGATCGCTTTTAGGATCACCAACACACACTCACACGCACACACACGCACACAGAACGTGGACCCCGGGATACACTGCATTGGTTCTGTGTAGGTTATGCTTCAGCCCGACAGAAAACAGGCAGTCTTTAGTAAACGTTTGTTTAGGACAAAACCTACAAACATTTCCATGTTTTGTGTTGCAATGAACACTCCCTCGAACAAAAGAGAAACGACGTAAAAATAACTCGAATCCGCAGAAGCTTCGAAATCTCGAGAAATCGGAAGGCAATTTCCGCCAGGCCATTTCACTGACACTGAAGGAGCTTCCTTGACAACGAACACAATTATCAGAAAACTCTTCATTTGGTATAACTCGCGGAGCCAACGGGCTGGACAGCTGCATTATGATAAGAGACTTCGTATCCCTTTGCCAGAGAGATATTGCACAGGTCGGAAGGGCGGCTCTCATAAACAATAAGTCTTTTCAAAGCAGTGGGCCCTGCTTTTTAAGAATTAAGCGTAGGAAAGAGTGACCATTATCATTAGTGGAGAAACAAATCAACAGTTATGTATAAGTACAAAAACATCTAAAAACAAATCTATCCAGAGCTTTGGGGAATCTGTTTGATTCCGATTTTGGGAATCGTACAGATTCCCAAAAGCTCTCTCTCTGTTTAGATTTACTTCTAAATAAATCTGTACATATACATAATTGTGGATTTGTTTCTCCACTTGAAGATTAATTCTACTATGAGTATTTTCTATAATGATGAGTAGTGTTTCATAATACAAAAACGTGATGAAGAACAGAGAATGAAGCCATTTTAAACGACGAAACAAAATTGAAATTAAACTTCGCTTTCAATCAAATGTGAATTCACATATCTAAGTATAATACATTCTAGAGTTTGTAGATCTTAAGTTTATGAAATCAAAGGACGTTTGGTAACATCTCGCCTCATATTCAGTAATCATCCACACGAGATTTCGAAACTGAATAGAGAGTCACACCTTAAAACTTGTGGCTTTATTAAGTTTAATCAATATTCAGAGATATATATATACAAAAAGATAATGTCACGTCGGTATAAGGAAATTCTTCAAAGCATTTTGTATGTTCAAGCAGTAGGAACCAAATAGACGAAAATGAGTTAAAAAAAAATAAATAGCTACTGAATTACAAACAACTACTTGGGCAACTAAATATACAAAGTCAACTAAATATACAAGCAATGCACATCTCCAAGTCACAAATATAAAGAATATAGATACGAACTGTTCACTCTGGAAGGTTTGTATAACAACTATAATAACTGTTAATTGGACATACAACTTAAATACAACTGGACATAGAAGTTTATAGAAGTTTACTGACTTGCGTTAAACAGGTGTGTGTTGTAGTTAAGTGTAGTCCTCTCTCTCTCTCTCTCTCTCTCTCTCTCTCTCTCTCTCTCTCTGTTTCCATACACTTTTTTTGTTTTATGTATGTTTTTGACAAAACTAAGACTTTCTCTTCTATCTCCGTCTCGATGCATATTTTAATGTACGAGTTTTGACAAGAATGAGATTCTCTCTCTCTCTCTCTCTCTCTCTCTCTCTCTCTCTCTCTCTCTCTCTCTCTCTCTTTAACAAGCTCGGTCCTGACAATAATTTGTCAATGAAATCTTCTGAGATGTTAACAAATAAGACCATTAAAGAAAATTGAATAAAAAAGGAAAATTAAAAAAAAAAAAAAAAAAAGAAGAAGAGATGGTACGAAGATTTGATCAAAGCGGCCGATCCTTTCGTTTGTGGTTTCAGAAAGTAAATCGTATATCTGTGACGTCGGAAACCCGGCATTCAAGAGCGAGAACGAGGGGGGGGGCCGGCGGCGGCGGAATGGGTGGGAGACCCCACACAAACAAGGAAACTCATAAGAGCAGTGCCCAAGTCATAATAACTTCAGAACAAGTAAGAGGCCACAAAACCTAGTGGGAAGGAAATGTCCTCGGGTTGTATATAGATTTACGCTGTTTTTTTTTTTTTTTCGTAATTATAAATGTAATTAAGGTGCGCGTGTAGAAGCAGGAGATAATGGCATAAAGGAGGAATATTTCTTCAACGTCTGTCAAGTATCATGGATTGAGAGAGAGAGAGAGAGAGAGGAGAAAGTCGAGGAATGAGTTATATCATGTAGGAGATAATGGCATAAATGAGGAATATTTCTTCAACGTCTGTCAAGTATCTTGGATTGAGAGACAGAGAGAGAGAGAGAGAGAGTGTGTGTCGGGAATGAGATATATATTATGTAGAAGGAGATTATATTCAAGAGCTTGGAATTTTAATAACTATATTACGTTGTGGCGATGTGTGAAATCGTGGGCGCCCCCCCCCCCGCCCCAAATGACCCAGAAGGGGGGAGGGGGGGATAGTGTAAACACCAACACCACCAAGTTCGGTTTTTTGAATGGATTGAATGCGCCGCTTCCATTTTCCGATAACCGAATGCACCATGTCATCTTTAAGAGCGTCTAGGTCCGCCTTTTACGGCTCGTGAATTTGAGGGTGGAAAAGATAACTCCCCTTCCCCTCCCTCCCTCCCACCTCCCCTTCCAAGCTCTCCCCCCTTCCCTCAGGACGTCTTCTGCTAAAACAAAAGACGCGAGTAAAGCTGCCTTAGGTATAAATGGATGATCCCACATGAAACTTTTTATCATTATTTTTTCTCAATTTGACAATTGACTGGCTACGTTGCTAGGACAAATAAAAATGTTAACTGGAGTGACTGGCAAATAAAGATCATCATTTTAGTGACTGGCAAAAAGTTACTACCGATGACTGGCTGTCATGACGAATATTACGTTAATAATGCCACTGACGAAATGGCGCTATTGTCAGTTTCTCTGTCAATCTTGCCCCGGTCTCATTAGATAAAAACGTGAAGAAATCCTGGACATCGCTGGAAATGCCAGCAAAACAAGATCCCGTACCAACCTTCAGATCAAGCGCGTTATCAACGATATCATTAGCGTTCGAATGTCAAAACAATGAATCACACAGGCGGCAGCGTCTAGAAATAATAATTCTATTTTCGTCACACTTCGCGCTCACCCGTTTTGGTTACAGGATTATAGACGTATCCGACTAAATATTAGAAAACTGGTTTATAAACTAAAAACATAGCTGTTGTTTTGACAGTTTTCCTGTGTAAAAACTGGTGTTATCTATGTGGACAATTTTCTTTTAAAATTAGTATTATTATACAAAATGGAATGGCCAAGTCAGTGTAATTAACACTCAATTTGCAATACGTAACCCACAGAAGAAAGACCAGTTAGCACTCACTGACACAAGTCATCATTTCCATTACAAATTGAAGAGGAATACCAGTGCAGAAAACCTACAAAGAAGCACAGCTACTTATCAGATAATAAAGAAAGAGTAAGGGGGAACACGAACACACACTTACATATCTATAATTCGCTGTAACTCGAGAATAATACCGGAAGGGAACTATATAACTGATAAGTGGCAGTCACCTCGTGGACTCGAACCACATACAGCAACCACCCATGACTTCTGCAGCTTGTTCCATTACCACTGGACTGGCGATATTAAAATGACATTTACGTCTTCATATTTGTGAATAAAAAATTTTGCGGCATTATGGTGCACATTTATACTATAGATATATATCCACATGTGAAAAATAAGAGACAGGGTGTGTCCTGACCAGTTTCGGCTTCATTCCAAGCCATTGACAAAGGACTGATACATAGTATTAGAAGTCACAAGTATTATATACTACAGAGACAGTATGACGAACATACGCACAACCGTTTGAGACTGCAGATCCACCCAAAAGCAGGTGTCAAGGTAGGAGTGGCTTTCAAAAACCATTTGGCTAAAATTTACAATAAATTCTCAAGGGATACTACCGATAAGCCGCTCCTACCTTAACACCTGCCTGTGGGTGGATCTGCAGTCTCAAACGGTTGTGTGTATATTCGTCAGTACTGTCTCTGTAGTACATATACTTGTGACTTATAATACTATGTATCAATCCTTTGTCAATGGCTTGAAAATAAAGCCGAAACCGGTCAGGACCTAGACCCTGTCTCTTATTTTTCACCTGTGGATATGTGTGATAAATGAATCACGTGCTAATGTGATTATAATCATATATATATATATATATATATATATATATATATATATATATATATATATATATATCTTCTTCTTCCCAGCTTTTTCCCATTTTTATATGGGGTCGCCGTTTCAGATGAGCCGTTTCCATCTATTTCTATCTTGCGCTTCTGCCTCATCAATTCCCTTCTCATGTAAATCTCCTCTCACACAGTCCTTCCATCTCTTTCTTGGTCTCCCTCTCTTTCTTCTTCCTTGCACCTCCACTCCCATAGTATGTCTCCCAGCGTGGTCCTCATCTCTCCTCAACAGGTGTCCATACCATCTCAGCCTCCCCTCCTGCACTTTCTTTGATACTTCCACCACCTTAGTTGACCCCCTTATGTAGTCATTTCTGATCCTATCCACTCTTGTTACCCCAGACATCCACCTAAGCATTCTCATTTCTGCCACATCCATCTTCTTCTGCTCTGCTTTTCTCATGCTTGCTGTTTCCGTACCATACAGCATTGCTGTTCTTACCACCGTCTTGTGAAATTTTCCTTTTAACCTAAGCGGCACTCTTTTGTCACAAAGAACTCCCGAGGCCGCTCTCCAGTTGTTCCAGCCTGCCTGTACACCCGATGTTTTACTTCTTCTTCCATACTTCCTCCAGCGTTAACAAAAGATCCCCAAATACTTAAACTTATCAAACTCTCCTTATTTGCTCTCCACCAAGCTGAATACTTTCTCTATCATCCCCCTCGGTGGTGGTACATATATTCTGTCTTGGATCTACTTATTCCTCATTCCTCTGTCCTCCAGTACTTGTCTCCATCTTTCCAATTTCACTTCCAGATCTTCCCTGCTCTCTGCACACAGAACAATATCATCCGCATACAATATGTTCCATGGTACTGTCTCCCTTACTTCCTCTATTATAACATCCATCACTATGTTAAAGATAAATGGGCTCAGAGCCGACCCCTGGTGTAATCCTACTCTCACCTCAAAACCTTCTGTCTCCCCAACACTGCTCCTCACTCTGGTAAATACATTCCGGTACATCTCTTGTATCAATCGCACATACTTCTCTGGCACCATCTTCTCCCTCAGGCTCCTCCATACCTCTTGTCTCGGGACTCTGTCATAAGCCTTTTCAAGGTCAATGATACCATATGTAGGTCCCTTTTGTCTTTCCCGAATTTCTCCATTATTTGCCTCAGACAAAATATACCATCTGTTGTTCCCCTTCCCTTCATAAATCCCATCTGCTCTTTACCTATTTGTACTTCTTCTCAGCTAGCATCTATCATCCTTTCCAGTATCTTCAAAGTGTGGGACATCAATTTAATGCCCCTATAATTACCACACTCTTGGACATCGCCTTTCCCTTTAAAAATTGGGATCATATACTCCCACGCCACTCATTTGGTATCTTTTCCTGTTCAAGGATCTTTATCATAAGATCGTACAGTATATCCAACTCCTTCATCTCCTAATGCTTTCCATGCCTCCACCGGGATCATGTCTGGTCCGGTTTGCCTTCCCATTCTTCATCTTCTTCAGTGCATTTAGTACCTCTTGCCTAAGAAACCTCATTACCATGCCAATGTTCACTTGCCCATCCTCTCTTATTAGTCTATTATTTTCTTCATTTAACAACTGTTCGAAATATTTCTTTCCATCTCTTCACAATGTCTTCCTCCTTTTCTAAGCACTACACCCTCTTGATTCTTTATTTGTTTGATGTGTGTTATCTTTTGGTGCTCTTATTTCTAGCCTTTGATAGCTTCATCATCTTCTTTAATCCTTCCTTTGTCCCCAGCTCATTATACACATCATCATACGACTTTGCTTTAGGCTTGGGCTACCACCTTTTTTCACACCTTGTTTTCTCTCTGTACCTATTTCTGTCTTCCACTGACTGTGACTCTTCCCATCTTTTCTTTGCCTCCTTCTTATCTTTTACTACTTTCTCAATGTCTTCATCCCACCACCAACTATCCTTTTCTTCCCATATGATACCAGATGTCTCTCCTAGCAGCTCCTTTCCATGCCTTCTTATTACTGCTGCATTTCGTGCCCACCATTCTTGAACATCTTCAATCCCTATATTAATATCCTCCAAAACCCTCCTCTTAAACTCTCTCTTCTTATCCCCTTCCTTCTGTAATTCGTACCATTTAATTTTCCTTATCCCTTTAGCTTTGGTTTTTCTTTCCCTTTTCAACTTCAAGTCCATACATAGCAGCCTGTGTTGGGGGGCTACATGGTCGCCTGGAATAACTTTGCAGTTCTTGACCTCCACCAGATTTATCCTTTTATACAAGAAATAGTCTATCTGGGAGAATCTTCCCCCACTCCTATATGTTATTAGGTGTTCCCTTTTCTTCTCAAAAAATGTTTACTATTGCCATGTCGAATGACACAGCAAAGTCCACTACACTCTCTCCTTCTGGGTTTCTCTCCCCTAAGAAACAAGACACCCTTCTCTTAACACGAACGATAGGACATAATGTAAGAATCGACGACAAATCCTCTACACTGCAGTGCAGAATTCCAAGAAGCGAACCACACATCTATTTCGAAAACCCGGGGCTTCAAAAAGTTACAAAATATACTAACATACAATGGCCGAACAATTCTGGTGCCCAAGAAAGAGATATACATGTGGTTTTTCCCCCCCCTCAATTTTACTCACCTCTCCCATTTAGGCCTACGAATTCCAAACCTCATATGAAGACAAATCTCTCTCTCTCTCTCTCTCTCTCTCTTTAAAAACGAAATCTCCAGCTCAAGTGGGCATCACCTCAACCGTATGGGTTTCCCTCATTGAAAACTTGAGAATTCCAAAGCTCATCGTTAAAATATCTCTCTCTCTCTCTCTCTCTCTCTCATTTTTGAAGACGAAATCTGCTGCTGCTGCTGCTCTCTCTCTCTCTCTCTCTCTCTCTCTCAGTATGAAATGTACTGCCCAAGTGGACATCACCTTAATAATACGTGTTTCAGTCATTCACGACTGAGCTTACATCTCTCTCTCTCTCTCTCTCTCACCGACGCAATCTGCTGCCGCTCAGCCGACTAAGGCATTCTCCAAAAATACAACTCTCACCTCCATTCCCTTTAACCTTCCCACGCCATTCAACGTAACTAGACACTAAACCAACCTTTAAGGTAAAAATACACAGCGCTCTGATTATTCCTTCTCAGCTCTTGAGAAAGAAAAAAAAAGAGGGGGGGAGGAGGAAGTTATGAGTTGGTTCCAGAGAGAGAGAGAGAGAGAGAGAGAGAGAGAGAGAGAGAGAGAGAGAGAGAGAGAGATTCTCATTCAAAATCCCTGGCTGTAGGCAAAAGTGGCAGAAGATTAGTAATATTTTTCTTTTATCTAATCCAGCCAGACTAATTTAAGATGCTTCTCTTTCCCTTTGGATAAAAAAAACAAAAATAGTAAAAGTTTATATCTGCATATGAAGGTAGAACAAATCTTAATTAAGGGATGCAGGAATAAGCTTAATTAGAACGGAATGGTGTGAAAGATATATCACTGACAGTTGAGAGAGACAACAACAGGAAATATAGGGAAGACCTATTCGTTCTTTTTCATGACCATTTCAGTCCTTGCATGCCCGTTAATATTCTATTAATTAAGCAACTTAATCACTTAATGACGCTTAAGAGAATTTAGTAAACAGGAAAGTGGAACTTTTTGTAGCATCTTGCGAAAGAAGTGTTACACATTATTAATGAATTTCTGTACATGTTAAAGTACGTCTCGCCCACTTCTACAACAATTATGTCCCTTTTACCTAAGATTAGGTCAAGGTCATTAATACGAACGTATGAATAAATATATATATATATATATATATATATATATATATATATATATATATATATAATCTGACTCACATCGGGATCGAACCCCCGGTCTCTCAGATGAAAAGGCCAGGGCACCTACCAGCTGACCCACAAGTTGCTAACACCCTGGCCTCTCATTTGAGATGCCTGGGTTCGATCCCGACGTGAGTCAGAACTTTATCTCAGGGAGACGCGAGGCCACGCATTGATTAGTTCTATATATATATATATATATATATATATATATATATATATATATATATATATATATATATATATATATATATATAATGTTATTAATAGTTGCAACACAACAGCATTAAAGACTTACAGTTGCTTCCAAGACTTCGAACACATACGGACGAATTTCTCTTACCTGAAAATTAAAATAAAAAAAAACTATAAATATTTTTGCTTGAAATAAATCGATATTTGGTCGTCAAACAGGGGGAAGGCGAAGGACTTTCCATCAACAAGGATGCAAAAAAACTTAATTAAACTAAAATTCTAAAATTGTCGACAAATTTATTTTTCCCAATGAATGGTGACCTTCCCTCATTCCACAAGAAATAAAAAAAAAAGATTGAAAAATCTAAAAAGAAAAAAAAAAAATACCCACCCGAACAATTTAAAAACTGGAGGTTATATGCTTGCCATAAAATCTCAATATCTAAAAAAAAAAAAAAAAAAAGTCAAAGGTCACTGAAGAACGACTTCTGTTTCAATTCACTTCTCATTCAAAACATCTCAATTTATCATCACAGACCAACACTGCAATATATATGAAGAAAACGCTTTCATTATTAGTTTTATTTCATACGGGGTTATCAAGGATATTAAATGAATATAGACCAAAAACCACAGAGCTGCACAAAGTGTGGAGATAAAATGATAATGACACAACATGTGTCAATATATCTATATATATATATATATATATATAATATATATATATATATATATATATATATATATATATATATATATATATATGTAAGACATAGGGTTTTGATTAATTATGTATTGTTCGTGCATTCTCTGTAACCTGTGGAATGTGGAGGACAGGGCAGAGTAACGACCTGAGGGTAGCTGATCAATGAGTTTCTAGGGGATGGCGTGAGATAAAAGTGCTTAGTTCGTCGAGTCAATGTACGACAGTTTATGAACTCTTCCCAAAGTGCCTTTGTGAAACTAGATGCAGCTAGAACCGCGAGGCGCTAGCGAACTGTGTGTTCGTATGTGCGTGTGCGCCTCTTTCTGTTAAAAGCGTTCATACCCAAGCCTATGAGAGGGATTTTGACAGAGGGCTTCGAGTCCATAGGCAAAGATGCCGTGGCATTCGCCGGGGGAGGTTTTTGTGACAAAGTGTTTGTTAGTGCCCGGTTGGGAATGGGTAAAGTGTTACTTACTTTAGCCAAAGGGGTGGCTTGTTTGATATCTTGTAAGATGTTCCATTTTATTAACTTTGTCTTTAAACTTGTGTGATGTACTTACCAGAATGTGTTCTGTATCTTTGGCAGATGGTTCTGGATTTCGGTGGGACAGAGTTCCCAGGGAAAGGTGTGACCTTTGGGTGACTTGACAATGAGTTGTTTTAAGTTAGTCTGTAAGACTGGATTACTTAGTTAATTGATTTATTCTTGTAAATAAACGTTATGTTATGATGCAACTCTCTCATTTTTCATTACCTGTTAGAATGGAGAGAGAGAGAGAGAGAGAGAGAGAGAGAGAGAGAGAGAGAGAGAGAGAGAGAGATGTGGGGTGATTGCCGGGAGAGAGAGAGAGAGAGTGGTGATGCCTGTGTGTGGGGGTCTGCCTTCCGTTTCGTGTCCCCGCTTACCGTATGAAATACATGGAGGTTTTCCCATGTAATAGTGGTGGCAGACGGTTAAAGAGGGGATATGAAACAGTTTTCTTGTTTTTCTATGCCTAGGAACGCCAATGTAGGATGGTTGGCCAGTTAGAAAAAAAGGGTAGAGAAAATGTCCGTCCGTGAGATGGGGGGATGAGGAAAGATTTTCTATTAGGGTCATCAAATTTGCTCGTACCAAGATTCTTCAGGGTGGGAGTCGTGAGAACAAGCAACCAAAGTCTAGTTTGTAAGTGAGTGTTGCTAGTGGTCATCTCACCGGTCGCGTTTGTATTGTGCCGACGAGATTTACGCGTTTTTACGAAGAATTTCGAGTTCCTTTTTGCTCCCATATGGAGTGGTGAGTGTTAAAAACTATTGTTTATCAAAAAGGAGTGGGTTTTTGTTTAAATATTTCAGGGTTATGGGATTGGTTCAAGAGGTCAATAATTTTTCTTGTCTTTGCTCCATAGTGGAGTGTTTATTTCTTATTTGCACGTGTTTAAATTAATAGAACGTATGCATTCGTCTTTGTTTAAAACATAGGAGTGTATTTTTCTATGCATGAGAACTGTGCTTATACAAGCAGATTTGGCTTAGAGACACAGAGCGGCCACAATTTTAAGGGCTCAGCATATTTCTGCAGAGAGGCGCCTTGCATTGCGAGGGTGTACGGGCATCCCTTGGGAGGTAGTTGCATGGGTACCACTAGCCTCACTCGTGGAGATAGTGCAGGGGATGGGCACTTGTGTATACCTTGGTAGGGCCCTCAGACACTATTCAAGGGGAGATGGGGGGGTACTGCTGGTATGCCTCGGGCTGTTCTGCCGCTTGACTGAGGGGTTGTTCTCAGGGGGGGAGAAATTTTTTTGTCTCAGTGTGGGTGAACTTCCCCTTTTCCTTTTTTTTTCTAGTGTTGGGGATGGATTTGGCTTTTTGGGGCCTTGACATTGGATGCTAAGATATCAGCTGATTGATTAGTTGATGAAGTGAAATGCCCGTAGAGTCTTTTTTTTTAGAAAAGAGATTTTTTTTTCTCTCCCTTGGATGAAGAGAAAAGGAAATAAAAGAGATTTTTCTTTTCCGAAAATGAGGGGAAAAGTAGTTAACATGCACGGGATGTGTTATATGTTTCTTTGTGCCTTGAAAGACACAAATATAAGGGGGATACACAGATTATTTTTTATTGTGTTGGAGAAATTACTTTGAAATGCCGATGATTGGTGTTGTATCTGTGTTGTGTGGCAATGGTGTTATGTCATGGTGTTGCATGCTGGAGAAATTGTATGTCATAGGATTCAGCAATACTGTTGTATGCTATTTGAATTTCACCCTTACTTGAGATTATTGCTATGGAGAGTTATTATTATTGTTATTATTAATAATTATTATACTTGAGATGTGTCACGGGAGGTTTGCCTAAGTATAATTATCATTACGGGAGAATTGTTTTACGAGAGATTTGAGATATTTCATGGGAGATTATTCAATAATTATTACAGATAATTATTCAGGGATAAATATTACGATGAATTAATGGGAGAAGTCTTGTGTTAATTATTTGTTCAGTTTTTGTAACTTTGGAGAATATTTCAGTGATTCACGGGGATGAGTTTTGCTGAATCTTGATGAATCTGGCTGAATCTTGGTGAATTGTGTGAGTTTTGCTGAATTTTGTGCTGAATTTTTGGAGAATGGACAAGCATTAACTTTGGTGTTAATTTTTGTACGGGGGGGGGATACTGATGATTTTGATGATAGCAATTTTTTTGGTGATTTTGTGATAATGATATTTCTGATACTGTTTTTTTTTATACTAATACGTGGGTGTTTTAATGCTATCAAGGGAGGTGAAATCTTTTGTGATTATGGGAAGAACTAACAACACATTATTTTAGTTTTTTTTTCTTTTTTTATGAGTTCAGCAGATAATTGTTTGACATCTAGTGAGTTACGGGAGATAGTTAATGGTGCCGTTGATTTTTCTTTTCTCCTTTTTTTTGAAAGTTAGCCATCGCTGACACAAGTTTTTTTTTACCATGGGTGAATTTGAATTTGTTTTTTCTCTCCAGTTAGTGTGAATATTATCTCAGTTCATGACTTAGAGCCATTTAAGAGAAAGTGTTCGTGTTTTAGCTATTTGATGCTATAGAGTAATATAGGGGAGAATTTCTTGCACGTTTTGAATGCATACGTAATGGCACTACATTTTTTTCTCTGGATATTTGTGTTCCAGGAATTGTGAGTTTTCTTGCACAATACCCTTGTTGTATTTGTGACAACTTTGTGAGAGATAGGAAACTTGGTTAAGTTTTCTAGTGGCTTATGTCGTAGTGCATATGGGGAAGTCTTTGCTTAGACACTGTGAATTTGGAGTTCTGTTATAATGACTTGTGGCACATTGGTGATTTTTTCTAGAATTTTCTAGACAGTTTTATATGCCGAGTTTTTGCCTTTTTTTTTAGCAGTTATGCTAAATGGAGAGAGTTTTTATAGTTTTTGACTATAACATTGAGTTATTCTCTGGAGAATTTGAGTTATAATTGAGATATATTATTTTGGAGAGATAATTGGAGGTATATATTATTTTGGAGTTATATTTGAGATATAATATATGGGAGATATATATTGTTGGCCATTTTTGATATTTGCCAATAGTGGTATGAGCTATGTTTAGTTCAATTATTTTGCAGCCATCTTTTGTTTGCAAAATGGAGACACATATTTGGAGATTATGGGGCAATATTTGTGAGTATGTGAGTTAGTTGCCTTGAGTGCACATTTTTTGGAGATATATTTTTTGGAGCCTTGTTTTGTTCCACATGGAGTTATTGTGGAAATAGAGGTAAATATTTTGTATTTGCCGAAATAGAGGTGATTATTCTCTATTCTTGGAGTGCTGTTTTTTTTTTCTACTGACATGTGGCTTTGGAGAAATAAGAGAATAATATAGGGGGTTGGTTATTAACCAAATGGAGGAAATATTTTTATAACCGGAGTGGTGTTATTATTGATATGATGTCTCATAATGGAGTTGGAATTAATCTTGGGCGGGTGACCTTTTTTTTGTGGTTATGGAGTTTTTTTGAGCAAAGAGAAGTTTTCTGTGGTTCTCTTTTTTGATTTCGTGTCTATTTAGAGAGAAGTGGCATTACTGCATTACGAGTCATATGGAGATGTGTGTGCATTTTTCATGTTCACAAGTGTGTTATTCTTGGAGAAATATAATTTGGGGAAAAGTCATGTTGAGAGAATAAGTCTTCGAGACAAATTTTTGAACATATTAGTCATATCCTGGAGTTAATTCTGTGAAATGTGTCAGTTAGACCTTTTTTCTTGAGAATCATGAGTTTCCAAACTTATGTGTCTGACTAGACAATTTTTGTGCTGTTGTTTGAGCATGCGTCCGCAGGTGATTTTTCTGCTGACAAGCGATGTGATGAGCCGTGTGCTGATTCTTTTCTTCTGATGGTGACAGATCAGAATTTTTTGCAATGTCTGGAAATGTTGGCTATAGCATTTCACGAAAGCGCATGTGTGAGAGTTTGCTTTCTGGCAAATTCCATAACTTTACATGAAGCATTTCTTGGGAAAACGCGGGAGTTATGCATATTATACATGTATTATGTATTTTGTGATTGGGGAAATCTACTTGTGATTATCTTTTTTTTATTATTTTTCTTCCTTTTCCTATGAGATATGATTTGGGGATTGAGCTTAAATAACATTTTTTTTTTGGACGGGAGATTTGATTTTACCGGGAGATGTGATTTTTCGAGGGTTGCTATTTACGAAATGGGAGTTTGACATTAAGTCTCATTGTGATTAATTATTGACCAGTAAAGGGGTTTTTGCTGTTAAAAGTTGGAGGTTTTTACTGATTTTGTGGGTTGTTTAGATATTAGCTTGCGAGAACATTTTTGGGTCTGGGTGTTACGTGATTCTTTTCTTTCTTGAGCTCGTTACGAATTTTTTCTTTTTTTTTTTTTTTCTTGTGAGCACATTCGAGTTCGAAATGTGAGTGCAGAATTCCGTGGAGTTGCTGTGATTTCTGAGTTGTGTGTGTGCTGATGTGCGAGTTTGGAGAATTGAATTGGAGAACTTGATGTTTCTTTTTCTTAGAGAGTTGTGATAATGACTTATCATTTTAGTAGTCATATTTAAGGGAGTTAATTGGGAGACGTTCAGTTAGTATTTCTGACACTTTTGAGATCATTGTTTGATAGAAGTAGTATGTTTGGGTTAATTTTCTTAGATTGACCAAAGACCTGACTGACATACTAACGCCCAAAAGTTCCCGACACCAGCAAGACGTCCACCAGCCGTGAAGAGAGGTTGCTGCCATGTTGTCCATGGTGATTACAAGTATTTCCACGTGGGTGTTCGAGAGAATTCTACAGCGTGTTTTTTGGGGATCTACAAGAAGCCGTGAGAGTCTTCTACGATGAGGGAGGCATTCCGTCTTCCTACAGTTGCTACAGTCTACTGTCTGTTCAGCTACTTGCAGACAAGCGAAGAGGGATATTCAAGAATCCTAATGCAGAAAATATGGGAGAAAATGCGTCTTGTGTTATTGGGAGATTAAAGCGTGATAAGACTTTATTTTATAATGCCAGAGACGTGCAGTTTTTCTTATTTTATTTTAAGCCGGCCAATGTTTTATATTGTATAAGCAATTTTGCTAGGCGGGGGCTAGCATATAGGTGCGAGGCCGAGCAATCTGTAAGACATAGGGTTTTGATTAATTATGTATTGTTCGTGCATTCTCTGTAACCTGTGGAATGTGGAGGACAGGGCAGAGTAACGACCTGAGGGTAGCTGATCAATGAGTTTCTAGGGGATGGCGTGAGATAAAAGTGCTTAGTTCGTCGAGTCAATGTACGACAGTTTATGAACTCTTCCCAAAGTGCCTTTGTGAAACTAGATGCAGCTAGAACCGCGAGGCGCTAGCGAACTGTGTGTTCGTATGTGCGTGTGCGCCTCTTTCTGTTAAAAGCGTTCATACCCAAGCCTATGAGAGGGATTTTGACAGAGGGCTTCGAGTCATAGGCAAAGATGCCGTGGCATTCGCCGGGGGAGGTTTTTGTGACAAAGTGTTTAGTGCCCGGTTGGGAATGGGTAAGTGTTACCTTTACTTTAGCCAAAGGGGTGGCTTGTTTGATATCTTGTAAGATGTTCCATTTTATTAACTTTGTCTTTAAACTTGTGTGTGTACTTACCAGAATGTGTTCTGTATCTTTGGCAGATGGTTCTGGATTTCGGTGGGACAGAGTTCCCAGGGAAAGGTGTGACCTTTTGGGTGACTTGACAATGAGTTGTTTTAAGTTAGTCTGTAAGACTGGATTACTTAGTTAATTGATTTATTCTTGTAAATAAACGTTATGTTATGATGCAACTCTCTCATTTTCATTACCTGTTAGAATGGAGAAAGAGGTGGAGAGAGAGAGAGAGAGAGAGAGGAGAGAGAGAGAGAGAGAGAGAGAGAGAGAGAGAGATGTGGGGTGATTGCCGGGAGAGAGAGAGAGAGAGAGCCTGTGTGTGGGGGTCTGCCTTCCGTTTCGTGTCCACGCTTACCGTATGAAATACATGGAGGTTTTCCCATGTAATATATATATATGTATGTATATATATATATACACTAAATTCTTTGAAGAAGCCTTCCACACTCCCTTGAAAGATTCAAGTCCCAACTCTGACGACACGACTGACCTCAAAGCAATGTGACGTCAGTCCTCTCAGATTGACTGACATCACCCAACAACTGAGAAAAACGACAAGGATTATAACTTTATGGTAAGTTTCATTATTATTATTATTATTATTATTATTATTATTATTATTATTATTATTATTATTCAGAGGATGAAATCTATTCATATGGAACACGCCCACCACAGGCCCCACTGACATGAAATTCTAGCTTACAAAGAATGCACTGTTCATTAGGAAGAAATAAAGAGGAGGTAAAGGGAAATACAGAAAGAGGAGATACCAATTATCAAAAAAATTAATAAATGTATAGATAAAAAAAATTGATACAAAATGCAAGAAGAATAGTATTAAGAATGCACTACCGCTTGAAGTTATTTAGTTCCAATTACACGACACCCTCTGTGAGGCTGTGACATTATCTAAATGTTAATACCCCTACCTTTCATGATTTCCAAACTTTTCCACCAACATGACGTCACCTTCAACCCATCATCAACACCACCAACACCAATGAAACGTCACGCCCAACAAGGCCAGACGAGACAGAGATCACCAATCAATCATTCGCATTCAATATCCCTTTGGGGGACTCAAGTGGTCAACTGCTTAAAGGGGAAATGGAATGATGTGGTGGTAGTGGTGGTGGTGGGTTCTTCCCTTGGGAATGATCTGTGATTTTAACCTTTGCACACATACACACACACACACACACACACACACATATATATATATATATATATATATATATATATTATATATATATATATATGTATATAATAGATGCATATATATAATTTTAAATAATAAACATATATATATGTAATGACATACATGAAAATGAGTACTGAAACACGGGGATCCTGAAAAAAAAACCTCTTAACACTGGGTTTCCAATAAATCCTTGTCGCTATCAAGATGAATGAGCTCAGGCGAATTACGCCGAGGTCCCGTTTTCTATTCTCCCGCGCGAGACGTCATATGGTACCCATTTGCTATACGGCTAGCGAGCCAGTATTCTATCCACCTCGGTCGTAATTACATAAACAGATGATATTCTTATTCTTACAAAGCTTGAATATGTCACACACACACACACACACACACAGGAGAAATATTTTCAGCATAAACTTTCGTAAAAGGGACCAATCATTGGATTGGCGACCTTCTCTTTGTTACATATCAAAGCTGGAGGAACTAAGAAGTAATAACGACAAGAGCTATCATATTACCGAACACAAAAACACACGTATTTCACATGCAACCTTTAAAGCACCATTAAATAAGAGCTGGAGTTGTAGATTTTTTTTTTTTATTAAAATGACCCCTAAACAGTAAATGTACCAGCTCCATTTCTCTATAAAACTGTTGGTAGTTGTGTTGTTTTTCTCCGTCTTGATTCTATTTCAAGGTAAAATATGAACCGGTATCTAACCGAGTGAGTTTTCACCTGAAAACTCCAGTGACAAAAATCATTTACGGAAAGAAGGACGCTGTATAATCTAAAAGGATAAATGAACATTTGATAAATAGCCGGAGTAATCTAGAAAAAATTAACGAGAAAAATAATAAATGAATGTATGAGTTAACAAGAGTGAACACATGACTTGACACGTCACACTAATTAAGACTAATGATGGAAACTGCTCTCCGCTCCCCTCATTAGCTCCACTTCCATTTTACTGGTATAAGAGAGAGAAGGAGAGAAAAAAAAAATTCCAGAAAAATCGTTGACTGGTCACAGCCGCTTTCCTTGGACCACTTCCAGGGACTTCCTTGTACTACTAAGGAGTCCATTTTAAAGGAGGAAAGGACTCGATGGGATCCTTCGCCTTCGTAAAGGATCCTCTCCTTTTGTCCCCGATGCAACTAATTCAAGAATTCTGAGTTAAGTGAGGCTTGTCTTGTTTGTTTGTTTGTTTGTATGGTGTTTTTACGTTGCATGGAACCAGTGGTTATTCAGCAACGGGACCAACGGCTTTACGCGACTTCCGAACCACGTCGAGAGTGAACTTCTATCACCAGAAATACACATCTCTTGCTCCTCAATGGAATGGCCGAGAATAGAATCCGCGACCACCGAGGTGGGACTCCAACTCCATACCAACCACGCCACTGAGGCGCTTAAGTGAGGCTTGTCCTTACTTCACACTACAAGCGCTTCTACTTGTATAAAGCAGAACTGCCTGTAGCGGTGAGGCAAACTTTAAGCACTTTGTCAAGTTCTTTCTAAAGTTCTTTATTCGGGGGAGCAGAGGGTCCTCAGGCAACATCAGTGAAACAAAAATATAAGAGAAAATACATCTTTTTAACCCGGGACTTTAAAGCATCAGACTGCAAGTAATATTTAAAAAAAATTCTAGTCTTAGCCCATTCGATCAAAAGAAGCTACACTTATCCACTGCGTGAAGTGACTGACATAATATTCTTACGCCCTTAATGATAACTCTCTCTCTCTCTCTCTCTCTCTCTCGGGTGACTTGACAAAAAAGGCTGCTTCCTATATATTTACTTCATTAGCTTTTTTAAAGGTTTTTCTTTACAGTTTCCTTACAAAACTGCTCGATATACTTTAAGTCTTATAAGCTCACAAACGACTTCTTTTTTCTTTGTTGTTGTTGTTGTTGTTGGGGGGGGGGCTGACTTTCAGTATAGGCTCTTTCCATTAAACTCTTACTGCTCTAAATTTACTACCAAAAGGTTAAAGCTCTTCTACTTTTTTCCTTTTCTTTTTTTAATAAATTCGAGAAAACCTTCTCTATACATTCTTGCTCCGTTGAGCTCTTAAGATAAGATAAATGCTTTATATTTCCGCCATTTCCTTAAAAAATCACAAAGGTCCTCTTTGCCATCCATCATCAACATTTTCAAATTCTCGCGATAAGATCAAAGATTTCTCCACTGCTGTCTTTTGAAAAAGTCCACTTTCGTGTCCTTTCCCATCCATCAGATTAAAAATGTCTTCCTTGCTGACCTCAAGCAGTCTGCTTTCTTTAGTAGGATGGCTTGTCAGCTTAACTTACGGCTGGGACCTATGAGGCCATTCAGCGCTAAAAGGGAAATTGATAAAATGGACTGAAAGGTGTATAAGGAGGAAAACCTCAAAGGAGCTGCACTATGAATCAATAGTTAGTGAGATAGGGGGAAAGTAAGATGGAAGAAAGAATATGAACTGAAGTACAGTAAAAGGAATGACAGGCGTTGCAGCTATAGTAGATTCACATCAACCGTGCATTAGATGTCTAGGCCAGTCCCCTCAGGAGAGGTGGAACATACATCCTGCCTAGGTGAACTCTCCAAAGAGACTGAGAGTTTCCAGCCCTGTGATTGGCTTATCAACAGCCAATCAGGAGCGTCGTAAGGGACTGGCTTAGACGTCAAATGCACGGTTGATGTGAATCTACTCTAGTGGCCTCAGGGACGCCGCTTAAGTAGTGCCTACAGTGCACAGCACGAGGTGCCCCGATGGCACTGCAGCTAAGGAGAGAAATAAAACAAATGAAAGTAAAAGCACGGAAGATAAAGCTTCACGCTCCAGCGAAAAACTGCCTGGGAAAAGAGTTCGGGCGGAAACAGAAGACGATCGAACGCATGAAGAACGCACGGGTATAACAGCTACAGTAAGCAGCGCTTATTTCAGCGTTATTCTCTCGCGCGTGGAAATTTGTTGGTGCGCTCGCGCGCAAGTAACGACGACAATAACAGTTATTCCTCTTAAGTGTTGTGGGTCCGATAAAATCTACGAATCCACCCGGAAACATTGAAGCGTTCGAATAAAGCTAGTCTTCGAGAAAACGAGCGAAAACCGTCTATCGGGTTTCCAAAGTGTTCGTGAACCCGGTGTTTCTGTAGACGCGAGAAGCGTTAACATTTGACGCTTTCGGCTTCGAAAACGGGACACGAGGACTTTGTCGTTTTTTTTTTCGTTTCATCTGTCTTTGGAGAAACAAGTTTTTTTCTAATAACAGAAGAACAACTGTCTTTGGTGAAACAATTTTTTTTATACAATACCAGAACAACAACTCTGTCTTTGGAGAAACAAGACTTTTTTTAATAATACCTGAACAACAACTCTGTCTTTGGAGAAACAAGAGTTTTTTAATAACAGAACAACAACTCTGTCTTTGGAGAAACAATTATTTTTTTTTTTACAATACCAGAAAAACAACAGGAGGTCTTTCGTTACATATTTTTCGAGGAAACAAGATACAAAATATGTTTTGCTTCCTCTATAATTTTCGATATTTAATAAATAAAACATAAACAAACTAAAAATCACATAAATATGTCTTTGTCTTCAAATCAAATTATCTTTATCACCATGACCATCGTAAATAAATAAATATATACAAGAATGAAACAAAGAATAAAAAACTAAAAATCTAAAAAAAGTCTGTTTCCAAATCAAAATATCTTTATTAACATGGAAATTATAAATATATAAAGAAATGAAGCAAAAACAAAAAAACATAAAAATCTACAAAAAAAATTCAGTTTTCAAATCAAAATATCTTTAATACCACGACCATTGAAAATAAAAAAAAATATACGTAAAAAATGCCTTAGCTTCCAAATCAAAATATCTATATTGCCCTTACAATAGAAAGTAAAAAAAATAATGTAAAAAATAATAATAATTATCATGAAAATAGAAAAAAAAAATATACGAAAAATGTCTTAGCTTCCAAATCAAAATATCTATATTACCCTTACAATCGAAAATAACACAAAAATAAATATAAAAAAAATAATAATTATCATGAAAATAGGAAAACAATATATACAAAAAATGTCTTAGCTTCCAAATCAAAATATCTATATTACCCTTACAATAGAAAATAAAACACACTATATACATAAAAATAATAATAATAATGAAAATAAAATAAAAAAATATATACGAAAAATTTCTTGCCTTCGAAATCAAAATATCTATATTACCCTTACAATCGAAAATGACACATGAATAAATATATAAATAAGTTTAAAAAATTATAATAATCTACATAAACAAGGTCTTTGTCTTCTCGTGGCTCTCGAGACACCACTACAGCAGCGCCTCCGGCGGCAACTTCGAGAACCAATACTTAATACACAAGCTTCAGCCAAAGTGCCATTATGGAGCAGACTTGGGCTCCAGTTACCCTGCAACTTTAACATTAATTATTCATTCCTTAATAACGCTAAAGGATATTGGGAGGCCCTCGTGTCACCGCTGCCGTCTTCCTGAAGGGTTAGAGCGCTGAAGTGTCACTCGATGGCTTTGAACCTAATGCCTCCCGTGTATACAAGTTTCAGTCATTTTCATTAAGGGCTTGGGACGATCGGTTACGAGGCTTGCGTATATATTAAGTTCTTTTTTCCTTCTTCTCCTCATCGCGGGAGTTACACGAGAAGAAGAGACGGTAATGTGAATATATATGTACGTATATGTATACATATACATATCTATACTTAAGTAAATACATATACATGTATTTACTTAAGTATATATATATATATATACACATATATAATATTATGTATAGTACATATTTGTGCAACAAAAAAAAAAAGTAATAAAAACAAATCAAAAATGTCCTCTGAACAAAGATATAAATACAATAACTAAAAAAGAAGAGCATCCCAAACTTTCCCTCTTAATTAAGTAACTTACAACTACAAAAACAAAATAAGATAATAAAAAATGAAGTAACAAATTACCAAAATAAAAAAAAACTATGAAATGAGAGTAAG
Organism: Macrobrachium nipponense; assembly: GCF_015104395.2. Lineage (NCBI taxonomy): Eukaryota > Metazoa > Arthropoda > Malacostraca > Decapoda > Palaemonidae > Macrobrachium > Macrobrachium nipponense. The sequence continues at coordinate 82,151,773 of NC_087210.1, read as the reverse complement.
AAATAAATGTTTAAAGAAAAGACTCTTTCTAACGACACACTCCAACGACACAGGCATTGTTGTTTTTTTCCTTCATTTTTCGTGAGAGAAGTTTGTTTCGGAATTGAATTACCAGAATTAGAAGATACGTATAATTATTACCTGGTGCACGCATGAGCACGTACACACACACACACACACACACGAACGTGTCGCACCATTCCCTCACTTTTAATTGGTGTACGTGGGTCACAAAATTATGGAATTTACCAACTATGGTGACAATGACCACCAGCTCTAATACTCGGGACTAAATTAACTAAAATTTTAGTGAATAGCGTTTCGGACTAAGCTTAATATATCAAGACGTTACCAGCAGGTCTCGGTAAGTTCGCGGATTTGTGATGGAAACACGTGGAAAGAGGGAAAGTTCCCATACCTTGGTAACGATTAATCTTGGCTATTTCTTAAACAAGGGTAATTAAACTATTCGTCTTGGATATCCATAAATGATCATCTCTGATACTCGATTAAGTAGCTTTGAAAACTACAGTTATACTCAACTGTACTCAATTATTTCACAATAAAAAAACTAACATACTCAACTGTACTCAATTATTTCACAATAAAAAAAAACTAACATACTCAACTGTACTTCAATTATTTCACAATAAAAAAAACTAACATACTCAACTGTACTCAATTATTTCACAATAAAAAAAACTAACATACTCAACTGTACTCAATTATTTCACAATAAAAAACTAACATACTCAACTGTACTCAATTATTTCACAATAAAAAAAACTAACAAACTCAACTGTTATAAAAAAAAAAATAATATCACATCAATTATTTCAATAAAAAAAACTAACTACTCAAGTACTCAATTATTTCACAATAAAAAACTAACATACTCAACTGTACTCAATTATTTCACAATAAAAAAAACTAACAAGATTTGTAAAAAAGTACCTTAATCGACCTACCTGTATCATCTTCAAGTACCTTCATCGACCCACCTACCATATCATTCCCACGCGCACATCATCAAGCAAACCCCGACTAAATGAGTTATACCCAAAATTTCATAACAATAAAAACAGGACATTTCACAAACAAAACCCCATTTTTGCTTTCTTCTCACGTCAACCATCCGATGACCTCCGGAGGAGGAGGAGGAGGAGGAGCAATCAACATGTAGCCCCGTCCGAAAAAAACATCAGCCAAAATGTCCAGGGTTATAAACGTGCCACCCACGAATACTCAGAACCCCAGGGATTAATCATCATGAGAAAAGAAAAACTCCTGTAAGCAATGACAAGGAAACTCTCTCTTCCCCTTTCTCGGTTCCTTGATGATAATGATGATGATATGCTTTTATTGCTAATTATCATTACGGTCATTACGTCTACCTTTTTTCATCCATCCCTCGCTAAGCGCAGATGACATTCAGACGCACATTCCCCTCCTTTCTTCCTTCCTTCCCTGTAAGTCTGCTGCTGCTTCTGCGACGACACAATTTCCCGATGCGACAAGTCCTCTCGAGAAAGAAGACCAATTCCTAGCCATAATCTCGTAATGACACTCGGTTTTCCTCCAAAGCGCCAGCTGGCGTCGTCCCCTCTAAAGCTCCGTGGAGCTCGCTCTAATTTTACTGAAGCAGGAGATAATGCGAATCTTCCATGCATATACAAGCGCCATGCTTCCATTTTGCATACTGTAGTTCTGTCCTGCGAAGATGCGGGTGCATTTAAATGCAGTGTGCATACACTTCACGCATCAACACGAATCTGCCCTACCCACAGTTCCCTTCGCGCGTTTATAAATGCGTAGATCAAAATATAAATACGAGTCATACATACCCACAGCAATTAGCGTCAATACAGACAGTATAAGATTTGAATGCAAGTATAATTACACGTTTGAAGTGTAAAACACTAATACCTTTGCACCTTTTGTTCAGTGTTTCTCAATGGAGACGCATGCACAAGATTGTGGGAAAGATATATGCAATACACAGCGTATGTAAACGTACATACACACACACACACACGAGTATATATAATCATATATAGTATGGGTATATTAAAATACATATAACATGCACAAAATCATGGGTAAGATATACATTAAACAGCGTATGTAAACGTACATACATACACACATGTATATACATATATATCATATATATTAGGTGTATATATAAACACACATAACATGCAGAAAATTGTGGGAAAGTATACATTAAACGTATACATACACGCACGTATGTATATATATATATATATATATATATATATATATATATATATATATATGTGTGTGTGTGTGTGTGTGTGTGTGTGTGTGTGTGTGTGTGTGTTTGTGTGTGTTGATGTAAAATACATATACATAAATATACACCCACATCACACACGGTTTCTATCCTTAGATCCGCATGTAAAAAAATTTCTTGCACGGTAAACACAAAACACATTTCGCCATCTTCCCGTTCACAAGCAGACGCAAGCGAATAAAGATGGAGCAGACGATACAGGGATTGATTGATTTCTGCATCACCGTCCATTAAACATGTTATAAAAAAAATAACAAACAAGAATCCGCTAATGCCGAACTTTTGTCATAAAAGCCACTCTGCCTCTTAATGATGTTCCCCTTCCCAAATCTTCTGGGAGAAGGAAAATTTAGGAAAAAAGGAGAGACAGAGAAAATGATACGGAACCGTTAAAATGGGGTTGAGACACCCGAAATCATCCTCCCTTTGACGAGAGCTTCAAAAATGACGGTGTCCATTTGCTATAGTGTTATTACAACATGTCGGAAGTACACGCGGGAGAGAGAGAGGGGGGAAAAATAACATAGAAGGACTTACGACATAAGACAATAACAATCCTGTCCATTTCATTTAATTCTCCTTTCTCGCTTTCATTACTTTTTCCTACTTTCTATTTTTGTTTATCAAGGGACATGAGAATAAAAAAAAAATCACATTAACCTTTTTTTTATCTCTTGTATTACCTTTTCATACATCGTATGTGTTTTTTTTTATCCGTTTTCAATTATACTTTCTTCTTTTCCTTCACGCAGTCGACCACAACTCGTCCGTCCGTATGTCAATAATAATATTTAACTATCAATATAACCGCTCGTAACTATTAATGTAATCCTCATCACATAGCTCGCCTTTCTGTGAAGGTTCTTTCATCCGTGTTCTCATTAGCATTAAACCCTAATTACATCCCTTCCCTTTTCCTCATCTTTTATTCGTCTATCTATTCCTCTCCTCCTCCTCCTCCTCTTCTCTCCATCTTCCTATTTTCTCATCCATACATTTCTATCGCAGTTCTCTACCTATATAAATTCCAGCTATTACTCTACTACCCTTCTCCTGTTCTTTACTTCAGCCAATTCCTCTTCATCCTCCTGCTACTCCTCCTTCTCTTCTTTTTTATTCCCATTCCTCTCTCGGGGGAAGCGCTTTATGCATTTCGAAAGATCCTTCAGCAATTTGCAAGAAATCGCAA
>NC_087210.1:82125767-82143267 GCF_015104395.2 Macrobrachium nipponense | reverse complement strand
GGAGAAAAAGAAGAAATTAACCGAACTTAACGTCACCCGCAACATTTACTCTGAGCATGTTCTGTAAGCGGGAAAATAGCTTCCTACAGATACTGAACAATACCTGCATTTCTTTCAGAGATTAGCTACTACAACGGGGGAAGGGGAGGGATAGGGGGAGGGATAGGGGGGTGGTTGGTTGGAGGAGTTCTTGAGAAGATGAAGGAGCCATCGCTTCATTAATTCCATTGTCCGCATTTGGCGACTTTAACCCGTCCATTGTCCGTATTGTCTTTATGTCTGAGAAATTATCCGCAGTCCGTTGCAGTTCTCAGATGAGCCAGTTAGTTATTTCTAAATTATTATAAAAAAAATAAAAGACACTTTATTGAGACGTTTCTTCTTACGAAAATGTGCAGAGTTTCGCACCAGAATGAAAGTGCTTTAATTCTTACTTTATCTGTAATATTTCGACCGGTATATATATATATATATATATATATATATATATATATATATATATATATATATATATATATAATAATAATATATATATATATATATATATATATCATAAGGAGAGAGAGAGATAAGAGATAGAGAGAGAGAGAGAGAAGGATCCATTTTTGATTCTTTTATTATTCTTGAACAGAGGCTTTGTATTTCTCTTCTTTTACAACCAACTCACAGAGAGAGAGAGAGAGAGAGAGAGAGAGAGAGCAAAAAATGGAGTTGGGCTTAAGATGGTTTTCACTTAGACGCTTAAACTTTAACAGCTTTTCCCAAACGCTCGAGTTTCACAAGTTGAGAGAGAGAGAGAGAGAGAGAGAGAGAGAGGAGAGAGAGAGAGAGAGAGAGAGACCTTACCTTACCTTACAGACCTTACAGTTCGTTCGGGTTGCCCCAGGTCCCTCAGTGTGAGGCGCCTCCTAATGTCTACCAGAGAGTTGCTAGTACATCTTCCGGTATATTTTGCATCTTCCAATCTTGGATGGTCTGGGATGCAGTTTAGATATTTGTCGAGCTTTATTCTTAAACACATCTACGCTCACTCCTGATATATTCCTCAGATGAGCTGGCAACGCATTGAATAGACGCTGCATTATCGATGCTGGTGCGTAGTGGATTAATGTCCTGTGTGCTTTCCTTATTTTTCTGGTATAGTTTTGGGCGCACTATTAATCTACCTTCTGCTTGCTCTTTCTGATATTTTTAGTTCCATGATATTTTCTGTTATTCCTTCTATCTGTTTCCATGCCTGAATTATCATGTAGCGTTCTCTTCTCCTTTCTTTAGACTATAATTTTGTTTTAAGGATTGTAGTCTTTCCAGTAGGTCCCTAGGCCGGTCCTTAACTTCTTCTATTCTAGCTGTAAAGGACCTTTGTACACTCTCTATTTGTGCAATATCCTTTTGATAGTGTGGGTACCATATCATATTGCAATATTCAAGTGGACTACGAACATATGTTTTATAAAGCATAATCATTGGTGTTTTCAGCTTTTCTTGTTTTGAAGTGCCGTAACAACATTCCCCATTTTTGCTTTACATTTTGCCAACAGAATTGCTATTTGATCATTGCATAACATGTTCCTATTCATCATCACACCAAGGTCTTTAACATGCTTCCTTATTTGTGATTGTCTCATTATTAGGTCCCCTATATGCATATAGCTTTCCTTCTCTGTCTCCATAATTTATTGATTCAAATTTATCAGAGTTAAATACCATCCTATTTACCTCTGCCCAATCATATACTTTGTTAAGGTCTCTTGTAGAGCGTTTCCTATCTTCATCACAAGTAAGTTTCTCTACTTATTCTTGTGTCATCAGCGAAACTACTCACTACCGAATCCTTAACATTACTGTCTATGTCTTCATCATAATAACAAACAATATTGCAGCTAGCACCGTACCTTGTGGCACACCGGATATTACCTTGTTGGTTTCATCCGATTTCTCATCGTTTTGCAATACTATCTGTTTTCTGTTGTGTAAAAATTCTTTTAACCATCTTCCTACTTTATCTACGATATTGTGTTTTCTAATTTTCTTTGCTAATATATTATGGTCTACTTTGTCAAAAGCTTTTGCAAAGTCTAGATAAACCACATCTGTTTCATTTCCGCTTTTCATATTTTTGAATATGTTCTCACGGTGGACTAACAGTTGGGTTTGTGTACTTTTTCCGGGTACGAAACCGTGTTGTCCTTTATTAAAACAAATTATTTTTTATTAAATGTTTCATAATATTTTTCTTCATTACCCTTTCATACACTTTCATAATATGTGATGTTAGACTCACAGGCCTATAATTACTTGCCTCTAGTCTTGATCCACTTTTGAAAGTAGGGGTGATATATGCTAATTTGTGCTCATCATAAATCTTGCCTGTATCTACACTTTGTCTTAATAATATTGCAAGTGGCTTTGCGATAGAATGAACTACTTTCTTTAACAAAATAGCAGGGACTCCATCCGGCCCTGCAGCAGCTCCATTTTTAATTTCATTAATTGCCTGCACAATATCAGAGAGAGAGAGAGAGAGAGAGAGAGAGAGAGAGAGAGAGAGAGAGAGAGAGAGAGAGAGATTTTTCACTTCCGGAGAGCCCAAGGCCTCTGCTATTCTAATACAAGATTCGAATTTCGGACCATTCTTTGGAATTTCTTCCTCTCGATGGGTCTTTGTCTACAATAAGAACTTCGAGGAGCCATCCTGCTATCCCTTCTTTCTAATTTTTTGGATTATTTTTTAGGGGGAAAATGGGCACTTTTTTCTTTTAATTTATTATTTTATAATTTCATTTTACAAATTTCATTTTATTTTTTGAATAAAGGGTAATTTTTCCTTTATTTTATAATTTTTAAAATTTTATTCTATTAATCTTATTTCATTTTTCATTTTATTTTTAAGTCTTTTTTTGGGGGGGGAAATAAGCAGAGGTACTTTGGTCCTTTATTATTTTTGTAAATTATTGCATTTTATTACTTAATCTATTTTTTTTAATTTAATTTTTTCATTTTATTTTTAAGTCTTTTGTTGTGAAATGAGCACAGGTACTTTGTTCCTGGACTGGACTATTTTTGTAACTTATTTTATTTTATTATTTAATTTTTTATGATGACCTGGCCGTGATAAAAGATGCTCAAATCAAGCTTATTGCAAAAATAAAAAATAATTAACATGAAATAAAACAAAGAAACAAATGACTAGCTATTAAGAGAGGTTTGAATTGCACAACTAATTTTTTTATATTTATAACTAAATATTACTGAGTATCAAGTAATACTAAATACCCAGCAATATCTGGTGTAATGAATTTTTAACGCAGTCGAAAATCTATATTAAAAAACAGACGCGAAAAAGACATGGAGAAAATACTGCTGATGAGCATTTTGTATAGGTATGTCTAGTGAAAATTTACTTCAAACACACATCATGGAATTATCGCTACCTCGTTCTGATACCAGAGACGCGAGTTCGAATCACGGCCGGGCGTCACAACAACTTGATTTCTTTCGTAAATTGGATCTAGGCTTGGCAGTAACAAGCGTCTCCAAAGTGAGTAGATTCTGAATATATGTATATATATATATATATATATATATATATATATATATATATATATATATATATATATATATATGCAATAAAAATTTTACAAGTGTTCACACAAGCAAAGCTTCGCCTCTAAAACTAGACCAGCATACCTCAACCTGTAAATATATATATATTATATATATATATATATATATATATATATATATATAGTATATATATATATATATATATATATATATATATATATATATATATATATATATATATATATATATATATATATATAAATCTGAAAATTGAATGTTGCAACCAATAACTTAAAAAAAAAAAGCCATTCCCCCTTGCCTATAAGGCCTCGTGGACATTTCCCAAGCGTCAAACGCCTCACTTTTTTTTTTTTTTTTTTTTTGTTTTTTTTTTTTTTTTTCTCCCTGTCATTTATTTTCCCTTCGTCCTTCCTACCCAAGCAGAGGATTAAAAAAATATACTCTAGTCCCCTCTACCAAATCCTTCTCCTATTGGACTTGGCCAGATGCGGGCCTGGGTGATCCTCAAATGTACCTCGAAGTCCTAGGGATAGAACACTTGATTCTTAATACGGGCTCTTCCAGTTCCAACAGTCGTATCTCTCTCTCTCTCTCTCTCTCTCTCTCTCTCTCTCTCTCTCTCTCTTCCGAAGTTTCATGCACTAAATTGCAATCCTTATCTCTCGCGGGTCTTACAGATTTCTTGGTCGGTGAACTGGAAAGTAAGCGTTATCTATTATAAGAATTTCTTTCTGGCTGCTTTATGTTGTAGCGCGATACTTAAACTATTTCAGGAACTCGAGAGAGAATGGAAACAGTTTCATTTTATGGTTTAGTTTTAAGTGTCTTTTGATAATCCCAAGCTAAGTTTATTTTCGTATGCTTGATGATGATGATGATGATGATGATGATGATGTGATGATGATGATGATGTGTGTGTGTGTGTGTGTGTAGAATCTACTGGCCATTTTTTACCATATATATATAAATATATATATATATAATATATATATATATATATATATATATATATATATATATATATATATATATATATATATATATATATATATATATATGTGTGTGTGTGTGTGTGTTTTGTGGGTGGTTTTCCTTCTTAAGTGAATGTCTTTCCATGAATGTTTGGTTTTGGCCTTTCTTAACGTTTTTCCTTACTAAATGTTTTTCTAAGAATATTTTTTTTTTCTTCCTGAAAGTCTTTCCATTAATATTTTCCCTTTTCGAACTGTTCTTCCATTAACATTTTTTCTTCCTGAAACGTTTTTCCATCAATATTTTTCCTTCCTGAATGCTTTTCTATGAATGTATCTTTTACTGAATGGTTTTCCATGAATGTATTTTCTTCCTGAATGTTTCTCCATATTTTTCCTTCCTGAATATTTTTCATGAATATTTTTCCTTCCTGCATGTTTTTCCATTAATATTGTCTGTTCCTGAAATGTTTTTCCATGAATATTTTTCATTTCAAAATGTTTAACCACGAATATTTTTACTTTCAGAATATCTAGTCATGAATATATTTCCTCCTGAATGTTTTTCTAGTAATATGTTTCCTTCCTGAAATTTTTTCCCGTAAATATTTTCCGTTTCCGAAATGTTTTTCCTAGAATATTTTTCCTTCCTGAAATGTTTTTCCACGAGCTCTCGTTAATTGATGAAAATTTTCAGCGGAGTAGAACTTATCATGCTGTATTCCACGCGCAAAAAAAAAAAAAAAAAAAAAAAATAAATAAATAAAAAATTCGGGTTTAAACATAAAAGACTTGCGTGGCGTGCCGATGACAGGGGCAATCAAATGCCAAATTTAGATTTATGTTTTTTGTTTTTTTTATCAACCTCTGCTTTATTACCGACATTCCAAAGCTCCTTTCGACTGGAATTTTTTTTTATTATTAATTTTGTAAACGATAGAATGAGCAAACTCATAGGTAATATTGGATCTTTGGTCCGAATCGTGAAATGAATAGTTTAGACTGAAACTTTATACGCATTAATATAGAGGCTTGTCAGGTAGGGTACGAAAACACTATCAAATTGACTAACAATAAATAAATATGCAGGCTTGTTACTGCATTTTTTAAATGTTAAGCCGCAGTGTCTGGTTATATGTGCAGACTTTACACACATGTATACACACACACATACGTACATAATATACAAATAAACAATTGATCATGTATATGTATATATATATATATATATATATATATATATATATATATATATATATTTATATATATGTATGTGTGCGTGTATATACATACGAATGTATTTTAGTGGAATCTAACAGTGTACTACGAGGACAAAATAGCCCGATATAACTACTATATACACTATACATGGTTGCATTGATATATAACGTTTTTTCTCGGGCCTTTTTATCTTCATTTCTATATAAACAAACACGCACGCACACACACACACACACACACATATATATATATATATATATATATATATATATATATATATATATATATATGTGTGTGTTGTGTGTGTGTGTGTGTGTGTGTGTGTGTGTGTGTGTCTGTATTTAAATATAAAGCAAAACACACAGGTAACTTTAGTCTAAAATCAGGAAATCTCATAAAATGCGAAAAATTGCAAAAGCGATGGCTGTCGACCACGGGGATATCAGTTTACAATTTTTTCTCGTCCGATATTTATTATTATATATATTTGGAAAACTGAGCGAAAGGCGTGGGGGAAGGGAAGGGGAAGGGGCTGGTGGGGGGAGGGGGCGCAAAAATCCCTTCGGATCTCCCCCTACCTCAGCAGGAAATGTTTATTGGGGGGGAGATATTACGGCAGTATTATTTATACTTTTCGAAATAATTACAAACATTTTATTAACTGGATTTTGCCCCCCCCCCCCCCCACCAACCAACCCCACAGCGCTTCGAATAAACGCGAGTATATATATGTATACTGACTGCAGTGATGATAACTTGCGTTGCTGTCGGTATATTTTCATAGGGAGATTTTTTCAAATACTCGAATGGTAGAGGTTTATATGAATATGTATGTATGTATATGTATTGTATGTATGCTGTCTGTATGATATGTAATGTAAATGGGTAAAAACTTGTATATATTATATATAATAATATATATATATGATATATATTAGTTAGGTCCTTGTCGTTGTATGTGATGGTAATAATAATTTACTCTACATATATATATATATATATATATATATATATATATATATATATATATATATTATAATGAGGACTGTTAGTCCAGGAAATCTTGTAACTTCTTTTGAATAAATATATACATATGAAACCATCCAGTGTCAATGTAGTCCTGTTAGTAATTGTATTATTGCACAGAACAATTGTGCAAGATAAAGTAAATATATATATATATATATAGATATATATATATATATATATAGTATATATATATTATATATATGTATATATTATATATAACACACACATATATATGCTTAAAAAATCACAGTAGATGCACGTGACTTCATTAAATAAGCTAATATCACAGGAAAATGATAAGTCACAAATATATAATGCTTAAAAAAATCAACAGTAGATGCCGTGACTTCATTATAAGCTAATATCACAGAAAATTATAGTCAAAATATATACATACATACATACACACACAAATATATATATACATATGTCTAGAACTGCTTTCACTAGCTGTTACCACTTTTCATAAAAATCTACCTAGAGCTTAACCTCCCCCCCCCCCCCCCCCCCCCCCCCCCCACGCAATTCCCCCCCCCCCCCCCCCCCCTCTCACCCCAACCGCCCCAACTCCAACGCGAACTACAACACGGAACTCAATGTAACGACAAGGACCTCAATAAACGGACACACACAGCTTCAGAAAATCCAGCATCCAGCAGCTGGTGACACCGGCTAGGGGTGGGGTGGGGTGGGGTGGGTTGGTGGGGGAGGGGGGGGGGCGGCGTGTAAAGGAGCGAAGGCTGATGTTCGGTTCTGTAAACAAACCACTCGGCTGCTATGGCTTCCCAAAGGGCTTAGAGATTGGTGTCTCTTAATCCAACTTTCTTCTTCTCCTCCTCCTGTCTCCTCCTCATACAGGAGGAGGAGGAGGAGGAGGAGGAGGAGGAGGTGGTTGAGGTCTTTGACATATGTTTGTCAAATAAGAGAGATTATAGATTCCCTATTGTGTTAATCAATAAATGTTCTGGATATTTGCCAAAAAGAATTATCTTCTGAAGTATCACACCCCATCCACCGACTGCATTCTAAGTGACTACGTCAATTCACGGTTCATACGATCAGCGGAAATACATGCAATGTAATGCATCTCAGGAAGTGGTGCGTGATTCACATACCAATCTGTTTAGTGATGTTTTACAGGTGCTAAAAAAAAAAAAAAAAAAAAAACTCATTTAAAAAAAAAAATTGTAATCTATTTTCAGCGTAACGTTTTTCTCGTGTTATGTTAATATAATTCGGTTTATGTATTATTTCTTGGTATATATATATATATATATATATATATATATATATATATATATATATATATATATATATATATATTATATACATTCCTATACAAATTCTATAGTTGTTTTGTGAATAACACAATGTTAGCAATTTGATTTTCAGTGTAGTGTTTTCCTATTGTTATTTGGATATAATTCAGTTTCTATATTACTACTGAGAAAAGTAGACAAAATTCTGGACAATTTCTTTGGTGTTTGATGTAAAACAAACTCTCTGCAATCCATTTCCAGTGTTATAATTATACAATAAAATAGATCTTCCTTTCGGTGGTGTCCGCAAAATGCTGTATGAGCCGCGGCCCATGAAATTTTAACCACGGCCCGATGGTGGCCTGGGCTATATCGTTGCCAGACACACGATTATAGCAAACTTTAACCTTAAATAAGATAAAGAAAACTACTGAGGCTAGAGGGCTGCAATTTGGTATCATTGATGATTGGAGGGTGGATGCTCAACACACCAATTCAAGAAGAGGGAATACACGAACCAGAGATAAAAGAAGCACGGCAGGAATTCCAAAGCACTGCGGCACAGGGGTTGAAAACAATCACATAAGGCGGCATCTCAAGAACTGCCTATTGTGTGTGTGAGAGAGAGAGAGAGAGAGAGAGAGAGAAATATATAAAATAATGAAAAGTTCAATTAACTTCAAGGAAGAAATAAATCTGGAAAAGAGAGAGAGAGAGAGAGAGAGAGAGAGAGAGAGAGAGAGAGAATCTAAATATATAAAATATATGAAAAGTTCTGTTAATTTCACGGAAGAAATAACAAATCTGAGAGAGAGAGAGAGAGAGAGAGAGAGAGAGAGAGAGAGAGAGAGAGAGAGAGAGAGAGGGGGGGGGGGGGGGGGAGCGCATATTTCTCCTTTTCTTCGGGGAAATAAATGCTTGAAACAACAGAACGCCCAAAAGCGTATATATATCCAATAACGTTCGCACCAATCAACGTCGGCTGCGATGACTTACAGCGTCAACAGTGAAGTAATAAATGACATCTACCGTAATTAATGACCGGGGCAACACTAGTAATAACGAGGGGCCTCGGCGCTCCACCGCCCCCCCAACCCCCAAAACCCTCCCAAGAGGGGCTAGGGGATCCCTCCCTTGAAGTACGCCCAGGCCAAGTCATCACTTCTGAAGGAGAATGTAACACGAAAACGGAGTGAAATAAAAGAATAATTTTTTTCTGACTTCAAATAAGATGAAAATTAAAAGTATGCAACAAATTTTATCAAATTTATTCAATAGTGGAGAAAAATATAAATTGAAAACAGTGTAAAATATAACGATAATTTCCGGGCGGCCAATACAAAGATTTGGAAAATACAATAATATATTAGAGGAGGAAAAAGTAATTGAAAACAGATTAAAATACATTTTTGGATGGGGGGGGGGGGGGGAGGGGGTGGATTGGCGTCAAATAAGATGAACATTAAACCAATACAATGAAATTTATAAGAACAAAATTTAAAGTGGAGAAAAACAAACAGCGAAAACAGACGTCAAAATTATAAAAATATTTTTTTCGGTCGTCCAAAAAGATGAACATTAAAACAATAGAACAAAATTTATTAAAACAAAATTATTTACAGTGGAGAAAAATATAAAGTGAAAAAAGAAGTCAAAACTACAATATTTTTTTCCGGCGGCAGATAAGATGAACATTAAAACAATGCAATGAAAATTATAAAAACAAAATTTATAGTGGACAATAATATAAGCGAAAACAGACGTCAAAATAAAAAATAAAATTTTTTCAAAACGTCCAAAAAGATGAACATTAAAACACGAGCCCCCCCCCCCGATCTACTTTAACGTTGCTAAGAGCGGAAAAACAATGCAAAATCGCACTTTTAACGGGTTGCTAAGAGCGGAAAAACAATGCAAAATTCGCTGAAGTGTTCATCCTTTGACTGATGAATCAAGGAGGGTGAAAGTTCGTGCTGAAAAATTCCAAAGCCTCAATCACTTCATCAACTTCTGCAAGAAGCTCTTTATTTTCATAAACTTATCGTCCTCCGGTCTTTCCATAAGACCAAACCAATTAAAACACATTATTATTATTATTATTATTATTATCATTATTATTATTATTATTATTATTATTATTATTATTTAGTAGATGAACCCTATTCATACGGAACAAGCCCACCACAGGGGCCACTGACTTGAAATTCAAGCTTCAAAAGAATACGGTGCTCATTAGGAAGCAAAGAAGAGGTAATGGGAAATACACAGAGAAGAGACCCCACTTATTAAAAAAATTAATAAATAAAAATAAAAATCAACAAATAGATGAAAATGTATTCAAATGCATTGAGAATAATATTAGGGTAGTAATGTATTGCACCTTCACCTGAACTCCTGAAGGTCATAGAAATATGACAAACATTGAATTCTGGGTATTATATTAGTTAAAGAGGCAAGAAGGAGGCAGAATTTTGCATTAAATACGGCTATGGAAATGACATCTTGTAATACGGTCATAAATTATACAAACACAATATTTCATACAAAAGAACGCCAAGAGAGAGAGAGAGAGAGAGAGAGAGAGAGAGAGAGAGAGAGAGAGAGAGAGAGAGAGAGAGCAGTATCCTTACTACACAAATTAAACTCAGAGAAAGAGAGAAAGATCAGTATCCACAGCGAAAAGTCCACAAACTCTGAGAGGAGAGAGAGAGAGAGAGAGAGAGAGAGAGAGAGAGAGAGAAGAGAACGTAATTAACACAAATTACTATCACAAACAAGAGGAACTCGAGCCCTATGTATAGCGTCCTAATTACGGAACTTTTTTTTCTTGCCCACAGGGATTTCTGGGGAATCGTTATATATATATGTTTTTTTTTTTTTTACCCGGGAAGGAATCGATGAATCGGAGACGGAAATTGGTGTGTTAATGAACGCTAGGCAGTGTAAATCGTATAAATGAGGAGTGTAAACTGTCTCTTAACTATCATTAAAGTAAACACAATATTTACGTAGTAATGTCATCGCTCGTTAAGCCTGCAAATATAGATCGGCAGGTTGGCATCGTCATATTCGGTCAAAAGCGGAGTTTGAGTTATGACTCATTTCGTAGGATTCTAGGATTGCTGAGCGGATAGGATTTTTTATATAAAATAAAAGTATTTGTATTATCCTAAAACAAATGTTGAAGCAGCAAAATATAACACAGAACCAAAGATCGGTATAAAACAGTAACCAACGACACACTAAGACTTTCCAATTGCCCTGGAGAGAAAACATTGTATTTCTCGATAACCAAAAATCAATATATTCTACGATTTCACACTAATAAACTGATATATTAGTAAAGCACAAACTGGTACAAACAATGACCATGATTAAAGACTAATAGTCTGACACAACTGAAGTACACTGGGATTTATTTATTGAAAATCAGATCATTTTAAAAAACGGCATATGACGCACAGAGTGACTCTATCACCACTTCAGTATTATCTGTAGTTCTGAATTGAACTCTGACACCTATAATTCAAAACCAAACTCACTTTCAGTATTTCTGAAAGACACTGGAGTACCTGACATGACTGAAACAAGATCCGATACTTTCTATTAAACACAACCATTTTATAATATATATATATATATATATATATATATATATATATATATATATTATATATATATATATATATATATATATATATATATATATATATATATATATATATAGATATATATATATATATATATATATATATATATATATATTATATATAAATACTCGTACATTTCTTTGGAAGTTGTATATGGTTTTGAAATATACGCTGATATTAACTTTATCTCTGAGAATAATTTTATATAAGCCAACCAACTAGTTTGCGTGCGCAGAATTTAGATAAATGTGTTATGCTTTCAAAAATGCTTACAAGCATGGTGCCCAGGTTATGTAGATGACGAAACAGTATTATAAGAGGAAGAAATTAAAATACGTCAATACTGTATTAGTTGAGAAAGATTACACTTTACGGTAATGATAACACAGAACCAGAACCCCCCAAAAAATAAATAAATAAATAAAAATAAGTAAATAAATAAATAACTTTTGCAAATGTACATAAAATTTCCTGAACAATCAACGAACACACACGCACACACATACACACACAACACACGCACATATATACTGTAACCAAAGAGTCGGCTAACCATCAGGTACATGGTTCACCGCTAAGGACAACAAAGACACAACAAGTGTGTAAGATAAGGGCCCCCCACCAAAGTCCGTTCACCTTCGTGGGATTGAACTTCGGCTTCAGAATGTATGAGGCAAGGTTGGAACAAGGCAAAATAAAAAATAATTAACTCTAGAGAAGTCTGAAAGAAGTCATTATCTTTTCGAAAAAGGACTCTTTTTACCTTCTCGAAAAAGGACTAATTTCACGTTTTCGAAAAAGGACTAATTTGCCTTTTCGAAAAAGGACTATTTTAACTTTGCGAAAAAGGACTAATTTCACCTTTTCGAAAAAAGACTTTTTCACCTTTTCGAAAAAGGACTATTTTCACTTTTTCGAAAAAGGACTAATTTCACCTTTTCCGAAAAGGACTTTTTCACCTTTTCGAAAAAGGACTATTTTGCCCTTTCGGAAAAAGGACTAATTTCACCTTATTCGAAAAAGGACTTTTTCACCTTTTCGAAAAAGGACTAATTTCACCTTTTCGAAAAAGGATAATTTCACTTTTTCGAAAAAAGGAAACTTTAATTTCACCTTTTACCGAAAAAAGACTTTTTCACCTTTTCGAAAAAAGGGACTAATTTCCCTTTCGAAAAAGGACCTTTTAATTTACGCTTAAAAATCGGAAAAAGGACAATTTCAACCTTTCGAAAAAAAAGGACTAATTCACCTTTTCGAAAAAGGACTAATTTCACCTTATCGAAAAAGGACAAATTTCACCTTTTCGAAAAAGGACTAATTTCACCTTTTCGAAAAAGGACAAATTTCACCTTTTCGAAAAAGGACTAATTTCACCTTTTCGAAAAAGGACTAATTTCACTTTTCGAGGGGAACTAATTTCACCTTTCGAAAAAAAAAAAGGACTAATTTCACCCTTTCGAAAAAGGACTATTTCAACTTTTCGAAAAAGGACTATTCTCAAACTCGACAAGACCTTTGCATAATTCCGGACAAAATGTTCAAACAATATAACATTCTTCAACATAATTCATGACGTTATTTGGAGCTTCTTGGATTTTTGCCTTTTGTTTTTAATGATATTTCTCTCGTTTTATTAATGCAACTAAAAATTTTACACAATTCCCGCAACAATTAAAGCAGGACTTCATATATTCATCCCCATTTCATGATTGATTGTTTGTTTGTTTGTATGGTGTTTTTACGTTGCATGGAACCAGTGGTTATTCAGCAACGGGACCAACGGCTTTACGCGACTTCCGAACCACGTCGAGAGTGAACTTCTATCACCAGAAATACACATCTCTCACTCCTCAATGGAATGCCCGAGAATCAAACTCGCGGACACCGAGGTGGCGCGCCAACACCATACCGACCATGCCACTGAGGCGCTCTCTTTTCATGATGACTGCGGAGCAAATCAAAAAGGTATATCTGGCTCTCGTTCGGGTGAAAGACTTGCGCGCCAAAACCGCTGAACGGAATGATTAAAAAAGCTTCGTAACTCTCTTCAAAAATAGGGTACCTGGTTTCGATAAGACTCCTGTCATTCTCATAAGAATTTTCAGTGAATGAAAGTGCGTTTTCCTAGGAAGTTATTATAACGCCGAATTCCCCAGAAGGGAAACTAGTACGCTGAATAATAATAATAATAATAATAATAATAAAAAAGAAACTAGGGAACTCCAAAAGAATATGATCATTTTTGCGATTTAAACGGAACTTTCCCGAGGCAAATTTTTTTTGCATTGCATGCAGTTATAAATACGCAAAAGGCTTTTATTTTTTAGTACATAGTTTTGGATAGGTATTCTCTCTCTCTCTCTCTCTATATATATATATATATATAAATATATATATATATTTGTGTGTGTGTGTGTGTGTGTAATTAAAGGCAAAAGCCACGAAGGGATACTGGCTAGGCCTTTCGACTCGAAGTCCTTTACTTGGCTAAGTCAAGGACATTAGAGTCGAAAGGTCTCGCAGCATACTAGTCATTCGTTTCACTTCCCGCCCTTCGTTGGCTTCTGTCCTTGGATTTATATAATATTCATCACGTTCCAAATTTTCGCGATTCAGTTGCGCATATATTTTATATGTAAGTATGTTACATACGTACACACACACACACACACACACACACACACACACATATATATATATATATATATATATATATATATATATATATATATATATATGTGTGTGTGTGTGGGTGTGGGTGTGTGCATGTGTGTAAGTGAACCATAAATGGCCCCTTCAAAAGGCTACACGACAACAACAATACGTAAAACGAACTAATAACAAAAAGCACTTCCCGTGAAAGAAACAGGCCACAGGCCACAGGCCACCACTGGACATCTCGAATCTGAACAAAAAAGGATGGAAAATACCGTCCCCCACAACAATTCATACACGAGGAATAAGGAAAGTGTAAAAATTACGAGATGGAGTGCGGGATGCTGTTTATTATCGGCTCCTCCCCCAACATCCCCCCTACCCCCCACTGGTCAATGTCCCGGGAAGAAGGGGGGGGGGGGGCGGGGGTAATAAACTTTGCAATAGTATCTACTTATGACTGAATCGCCCTAATAAACCTTATACCGCATTTAATGTCTGTGTATGTGAACCACATAAGAGAGAGAGAGAGAGAGAGAGAGAGAGAGAGAGAGAGAGAGAGAGAGAGAGAGAGAGAGAGATTTACACCACACTTAATGAGCGCTTGTGAAGCACAAACACACACACACATATTTATATCACATTTAAACTGCGCATGTGAAGCATACACAAGCGCGCACGCACAGAGAGAGAGAGAGAGAGAGAGAGAGAGAGAGAGAGAAAGAGCAGCCAATGCTAATCCCTTCCTCGTCAAAACTCGACATAAAAAAAATGCAAACTCACAAAAAAAAACTCATAAAACACTAAAAAAAAAACCTGAAAAACAAAAATCTAAAAAAAGTAAAAAACTAAATAAAAAAAAAAACGAATACAAAAAAGACAAACCTGTAGTACCGCCGGGTTTTGCAACGAATAACTTAGCATCTCGTCGCCATAAAAAAAATAATAATAAAAAATACAATAAATAAATAAATTAATAAATATATACATTTATTACAGAATTCGATGTGTGATATAAATAGTTGAGCTTTATTCGATGATGCACTCATGCTGGACACAGGCGGCTTGGATGGGACAAAGAAAGCAAAGGAAGGGAAAGGAAAAGAAGAGAAAGGACAGAAGAGAAAGGAAAGAAAAGAAAAGAGAAAGGAAAGAAAGAGAAAGCAAGAGAAAGGAAAAGAATAGAAAAGAAAAGAGAAAGGAAAGAAAAGAAAAGATGAGAAAGGAAAGGAAGAGAAAGCAAGAGAAAGGAAAGAATACAAAAGAAAAGAAGAGAAAGGACAGAAGAGAAAGAAAAGAAAAGAGGAGAAAGGAAAGGTAGAGAAAGGAAAAGAATAGAAAAGAAGAGAAAGAAAGAAACGAAAAGAAAAGAAAGGAAAGCAAGAGAAACCAGAGAGAACACAACAGAAAAGAAAAGAGGAGAATACAGAGAGAAAGGATAAGAAAAAGAAAAATGGAGAAAGGAAAAAAGAGAAAAGAAAACAGAAGAGAAAGGAAAGGAAAGGAAAGAAACGAAAAGAAAAGAAAGAAGAGAACCAAGGAAAGGAAAAGAATAGAAAAGAAAAGAAGAGAAAGGAAAGAAACGAAAAGAAAAGAAAGGAAAGCAAGAGAAACCAAGAGAAGAACACAACAGAAAAGAAAAGAGGAGAATGGACAGAAGAGAAAGGATAAGAAAAGAAAAATGGAGAAAGGAAAGGAAGAGAAAAGACAGAAGAGAAAGGAAAGGAAAGGAAAGAAACGAAAAGAAAAGAAAGGAAAGCAAGAGAAACCAAGAGAAAGGAAAAGAATAGAAAAGAAAAGAAGATAAATGATAGAAGAAAAAGGATAAGAAAAGAAAAATGGAGAAAGAAAAGTAAGAGAAAGCAAGAGAATGGCAAATAGAAAAGAAAAGAGAAAGGAAAAGAATACATAAGAAAAGAAGAGAAAGAACCTAAGAGAAAGGAAAGAAAAGAAAAGAAATGAGAGGAAAGGAAGAGAAAGTAAGAGAAAGCAAAAGAATAGAAAAGAAAAGAAGAGAGAGCAGGAGAAGGAGAAGAATTGAAAGGAGAGGAAGCGAAAGCAAGAGAAAGGAAAAGAACAGAAAAGAAAAGAAGAGAAAGGGAAGAATAAAAGAAATGAAAGGAAAGGAAGAGAAATGAAAACAGAGAAGAAAAGAGGGTAAAGCAAGAGAAACCAATAGAAAGGAGTAGAATAGAAAGGAAAGGAACAGAAAGCAAGAGAAAGGAAAATAAGAGAAAGAAGAATAGAAAGGAAAGGAAGAGAAAACAAGAGAAAGGAAAAAAAAGAGAAAAAAAAGACGAGGAAGGAAAGGAAGAGAAAGCAAGAGGAAGGAGAAAAAGAGAAAGGAATGGGAATTCTGGACGGGAGGGAATATGTGAAGATGGAGTAAATATGGGAAGAAGAAGAAGAAGTAGAAGACAGGTTAGAAATGAAAGTTAAGTGGAGGAATAAAAAGAAAGATTATGAAGAAAGAAGAGAACTGGGATGGAAAAATGGGACAGAAAGAAAACGGGGGTAAAGTGAAAAGGAAAATAAATAGAGGGAGTGAAAATGTGAAACTGAGAAAAAAAAACGATAAGATGGAGAGTAAAGAATGAAAAAATGTGAAACAGAGAAAAAAAACGATAAGATGGAGAGTAAAGAATGAAAAAATGTGAAACTGAGAGAAAAAAAACGATAAGATGGAGAGTAAAGAATGAAGACTATAAACTTAAGATTCAATTAACCAAAGTAAAAGGGAATGAGAGGTCGGAGGGGGGGGGGGGGGGGATGAGGAGGAGAATGACAACACTTAGATAAAGAGAGAGAGAGAGAGAGACAACTTAGATAAAGAGAGAGAGAGAGAGAGAGAAAAGAAAGATAAAAGGTGAACAGAAAGAAAGAAAATGAGAAGACCAGGAAATTTATGGATGGGGAATGAACGGAAGGTTCCACTGGAGACTGGGGCAAAGGAGGAGGAGGGTAGGAGGAGGAGGAGAGGAGGAGGAGTAGGAGGAGAGGAAGGGAGGGGGCTAGGCAGGCTTAGAAGAGGAACACAAGTATATGTCGCTGGTCGTCTAGCTTACTGAAGCGGATGACACGATTAGGGCTCCATGTTTAAAGCTGTAGCAGTGCAAGGACGGACGGG
>NC_087210.1:82118267-82120767 GCF_015104395.2 Macrobrachium nipponense | reverse complement strand
CATTTGTCGGCTTCTGGAGGAGGGGGGAGGGGGGAAGGGGTGTATATTCAGCCCACGACGCATGCGCAGGTGACCGCTGCACATTTCAGTAAAGAGTGTCCTTCTTCGACAATGTGACCGGAAACATGCTGAGTTTCGAGTAATTTATGAGAGAGAGAGAGAGAGTTCCAGTAACATGCATGAATGTATTTCATGAGAGTGACTGCGGGAAACAGATGAATATAAAATTGAATATATATATATATATATATATATTATATATATATATGTGTGTGTGTGTGTGTGTGTGTGTATTTTCCGAGCTTTCCTCTCTCTCTCTTTACATATACATATTCCCGTGAACATGCATAAACACAGCAAGACATTAAAAATCCGTATAATTTTTAATTCCGGTCCTCATTTATACATGGCCTAATACCTCCCGTTACAGCTTAAACAGGGCCATTCGTTTCCCGTGGTAATAATACATCATGTGGGACATTGCGAGAAATTTCGAGCCGGTTTCAACTCTCACATAATTATTCACCTGCGCCGGTTTTTGTTTAAACCTGACTCTGATTGGCAGAGTTCCGGGTTATACGCCGAACTGGCCATGCAGAAAGCTGATCGCTTAGATAAATGCATTAACTAATTTATTTTTGTTGCTTACTTGGGGAGTAAGCCTACAAACTATTTTGTTGTTTGGGGGGTGGGTAGAAATTGCTAAGGAAAAGCTGAAAAAGGCCTGATAAAATGTTTCTCGTTGAGTTAAAGATACAGGAATCTTAGGATAGGATATTTATGAATTTTCTTTATTAGAATGAAAATGAAAAAAATAAATAATGTGCATGTTAAACAGTACATAAAAATACAGTGAAATCTAGCGTATTTATTTTAATTTTCCGTTGGTGAAACAAAGATCTATTTGACCATAGATTTGAGCTCGTTTAACCTTATGTTACAAGTTAGGAATATAATGTTTACGACTTATGTGTGAGGGGGAAAATCTTGCAGACGTCCACACAAAGCTGGAGGTCGGACCACGCCATGTTTGTTTGTTTATTTTTATAAAAATTCCAGTCAGTGTACGAGTGAGTTCCGCTTTTTTCTTTTTATTGCAATAATAATTTGGTGTTTGTCGACGCTATTTGCATTAAATAAAATTAACAGATGTACCAAATTATTAACTTTAATAGCCGTAAAATAACTAAATAATTCCATAGTTACTTATCATTAAAATACTGAGAGAGAGAGAGAGAGAGAGAGAGAGAGAGAGAGAGAGAGAGAGAGAGAGAGAGAGAGAGATTTAAACAAAAATGTTCTTTCGCCATACCATTTGAGAGTGAAAGCAGGAAGGAGGTTAAAAAGCTTTCTAGCATCACAACACGAGAGAGAGGAGAGAGAGAGAGAGAGAGAGAGAGAGAGACCCGGAACACCTACAACTATGCCATCGCCAGGTCGCGTGACCTGTGTTGTATCCTCAAAACATAAACCGTTATAATCTGTAAAACATAAACCGTTAATGTTTAAAACATAAACCGTCAATGATGTTTCAAACACCGTTGGCGTCTTGCATTACAAACACATCACGACGAAACTATGATAAGTTATTGCCATTTCAAATTTCAATCCCTAAACTTACTTCCTGTTTGGTTAACATTAGTTAATGTGTGCGCGCACGCGTAGAGAGAGAGAGAGAGAGAGAGAGAGAGAGAGAGAGAGAGAGAGAGAGAGAGAGAGAACCGTTTCATTCGCGTCACGTACATAATAGTGGATCAGATTTTGGTGAAGAAATAACCTATTCTGTCCAACACTCAGACACATCACACACACAAACACTTACACAGGAGGCATGATTGAGAGAGAGAGAGAGAGAGAGAGAGAGAGAGAGAGAGAGAGAGAGAGAGAGGGCTGGATTATTGGGGGTCAGCTTTCACTTGTAATAAGTTTCATGACTACAACGTTAAGCAACTTCCAGTCATACTTTGCAATAAATCCGATCTGTTCAAATTATCAATAAAAGTAAAAAAATAAAAATTAAAAAGGAAATTAAAAATGTTCAAAGGAACTAGTACAAATTCATTCTTGGCAGTATATACATTTATTCTATCATCTGTCATTGTATCTCCATTTTGTTTTTTATTGATTTATTGGTGCCAACGAACTTGAAAAGGGAGCCGATTTCCTTTGACTTAGTTTTTATTTACACTGATGAGAATCAACATAAAAGGGACAAAAAGGTAACTCTAAAGGATATATATTCCATCAGACAAAAATTATTAAAAGAAATATAATAATCGTCGTTTCAGATACACTAACTTGTCACCGTTTGTCGCTCTTTTTTTGTCGTTAGATTTACACAGTGTTTCTCTGCCTGCCCACCAATGATGATAATAATAATAATAATAATAATAATAATATAAAATAAATAATAATAATAATAATAATAATAATAGAGTAGGAGAAGGTAATATAATAATAATAATCGTTTACCAAAGCCCTGACAAGTTTAGGGATAAAT
>NC_087210.1:82108267-82113267 GCF_015104395.2 Macrobrachium nipponense | reverse complement strand
TTTTTTTTTTTTTTTTTAATAGAGATCAACCTTGATGCGGAAAGTAAAACACAAATAAATATATATATATATATATATATATATATATATATATATATATATATATATATATATATATATATATCTAATATATAAAGTCACAGACGCTGTCAAAATGAACTTGAAAAATTATATTGAAAAAGGAAACATTAAGGCAAGCATCCTAAACCAATTTTAACATAATGTAAAGAGAGAGAGAGAGAGAGAGAGAGAGAGAGAGGAGAGAGAGAGAGAGAGAGAGAGCACATTCCTCTTTCCTTTTTACCAACATGTTACCTGTATTTAACCTTTTTTATACCTTTTTTTTTCCCTCACCATAAAAGGTCGCGAGGAAAAAAAAACCGAGTGAGATCAGACCGAATCGGGAAGCAATTCAATGAATCCTTTGAAGAAGCCTCTCTCTCTCTCTCTCTCTCTCTCTCTCTCTCTCTCTCTCTCTCTCTCTCCACCGTTTCAAAAGCGTCTTTAATGACAGCATTATTTCTCCATTTCCGCTTTATTATTGCCACTTTACCTTAATTTTTGTGACGAATGGATTAATCTTTTCCGACCCATCTCCCCGCCCCCCCCCGTCCCCCCCTCCCCACGCCTCCCTCCTGACTGCGCTAACAATAGGATTAACGAATCGTAAAGAAAATTGCCAAAAGCGGTTTCGCGCCGCGCGAGAAGAGGGGGGATATATTTCACTAAGAGGCTGGTTTGTCTACGTGGGAGAGAACCAGCCAACGAGAGAGAGAGAGAGAGAGAGAGAGAGAGAGAGAGAGATGAGAGAGAGACTAACTATCACGATCCGGTTATTCTACACATGCGCTTAAGGAGCTTTATTAAAAAAAAAAAAAAAAAAAAAAAAAAGAAAAAAAAAAAAAAAAAAGGAGGAGCGCTATACAAAGAGATAAAATAACATATTTCCTCTTTCATCATTCGAGCATTCTCTTTTTCTATCATCCAACAAATTCCCAGCTTTTACTGACATTATACTTTTCATACTAATTTTTGACATTCTGGACCAAAATATCGTTCCTTCCAAATTCTTTTTTTCTCGTCTAGCAATCTTCTTGCATTTTAATACTTTTTTTTTCCACTCATCTATTTATGAATGCATTTTATTTTATAAGTGGTATCACTTATTTCTGTATTACCCTTTACTTCCTCTTACTACTTCCTTTTTCATGAACACCATAATATTCTTTGGAAGCTTGAATTTCAGGTCAGTGGCTCCTGTGGTGGGCTTGTTCCATATGATAAGGTTTCTTTTACTGAATAATAATAACAACAACAACAACAAAAACAACAACAATAATAATAATAATAATAATAATAATAATAATAATAATAATAATAATAATAATAATAATAATAATAATAATTTCTCTCTCCGATACGGCTTGGAAAAGTTCTGTTTAATTCCTCTGTTAGAAAAACAAATATTTTTCACTTGCTCTTTACAAAATACATAATTCCTCAACATTTCTCTTTGGATTTTCGATAATGCCTCGACATTTTTCTCCCTCGGGTATTCAATACCGCCTGAAAGTTGATCTCGGGATCTTCAATAATGCCAGTAGTTTTGCTTTTGTTTGGCGATAATGCAAGAGAGTATTTTTCAACAACCTCTCCAGTTTTATTCTTCAACATTTTGTTTTTATTTTTAGTTTTTTTTTTCGGTAACAAAGGAACATTTTTCTACAGGTAAATTTTATTTCTTAGTTTTTGGTAACAATGGAGCAGTTTTCACCCGGTACATTTTATTTATTTACTTATTTACTTTTGATACGCAAAGGATTTTTAATCAGTAATTTCCATATTACTTGGATGACTTTTTTTTTCTATAATAAATGGAATTTTTGGGGGGCTGTTATACATTATCTTCGGCTGTTTCCTTCTAGATATTTTTAGCAAATACTGAAGCAATATAACACATCCGCGTACTCCTATGTAATAGCAGAACCGACGTTCTTTGCTATTTATAGCAATAGCCCTTTCAATAGCGGAAAACGCCTTTCATGTTTTGCAAGCAGGTACAAATCTAGTTTTATCAACGGTAATCTATCGCCATTCAATCCGAAGCCTATGCAGGAGATTTGTACCATCTAGTGCTATATTTGAAATATTTCTTACATTATATATATATATATATATATATATATAATATATATATATATATATATATATATATATTTTTTTTTTTTTCTACATATAAGTAACTCATTTCTCACCTATACATGAAGAAAATAACGCAATCGATAGGTCAATTATGCACAAACAAACCTCCTTGCAACCATAAACCACAATGGACGGACTTATATCAACTGCCAATTAACGTTCTAGCAGTCGTTACCTGCAAACAACGACTGAAATAAGCTGCCCCTTACCGTGCACAAAATATATCTTTGTCCCACTTTGGCCCTCACATTCTGTGGTCTACTGTTATAGGTAACACTGGGCTATTAATATACAGGGATCAATATTCATGTAGGGTTCGCAAATAAAAAGCTGTTTCTTACCACCGCACAGTAATTCGGGTACGGGAGTGTTGTACTATGATTTCATTTTACTATAGCGTTGTAGGTTATGAATGTTTTCTGTGGTTTTTATGTTAGTGCGCATGAGTGTTGTGTATTGTTGTTTTTGTTGCCCTCTTAGGACTTGTTTGCTTGTTGTTTACTGTCAACCTGGGACTGAACAATACACAAGCAACTGTAAAGAAGCAACAACAATACACAACAAGGAGCAACGCGAAAAAAAAAAAAAAGACTAGGCCAGGTCAACACTTTCAGGTCTGAATCTACGTCAGCCAGGTCGTGATAAAATATTAAAAGACACAACCGCAAAGTGTAACAAGCGAATTAATTTATCTTTTATCTGTCGTATGAGTCAGCAAATAACTAGGGATAAAAGAGGGTCCCTTTAGAAGGACAGAGGTAATAGGCCGTTATAATTAGGACGGATAGGAAGTTCCTTCGTGGTTCAGCTGGGAAGGAAGGAGACCTTTGTCCACTTAAAAAAAAAAAAAAAAAAAAAAAAAAAAAAAAAAAAAAAAACAAAAAAAAAAAAAAAAAAAAAAAAAAAAAAAAAAAAAAGAACAATAGAGTAGGGCCCATGGAAAAAGACGATGGAAACGTTCAAAGCCAATTTATGATGAATTGTTAATAAATATTACCTTTAAAAATACTACAAGTATAACTGTGGTGTTTAAGAAATGTTAAATTTACGTATTCATATCAAGTCTTATTTCGTAAGCTACAGTTATTGATATAATGAATGACATCAGAACAAAAACATATTTATATGATTTGGGAATCTCAAAATCAATTTTTACGGCTCTTGGTTTTCAGTTTATCATACGGTTCCGTATAATATGGTGCACAGAAGATGGTATAAAGGGGATGCATATAAAACGAGAGAGCTATGTCCACGTTTATAAGATCCCTAGGGTACCTTACAGCTCTGCTACCTAGAGCAATCCAGATGTTTTGGCCTCCAGAGAAACTTGGACTTTTTTTATGGGAAAATCCAGTAAGACAAGTAATTCCTTCAGCAATATCTAACAAAGGTCTTCCTTACCATGGAATACTGTCGCTGTTAAGAGATTTCTAATAAGCCTCCTATTCCAGGTGTTCGATCCATCTCCAACAGGTATTCTGTCATCTTTAGTAAATTCGTGTCACCATTCTTGGTCCCTTGACACGTCAATTTTAATCTAGTTTGCAGGTCTCTGACTCTTCGTAGATTTCGACAGACTTTTCTTCTCCTCGTCTTCTCACTCGACCAAATTCCCTATTCCTTTTCATCCAAGTATCCTAAAGGATTTAATACATTCCTGTCTATCAACTGTTCGCGTTTTGATATCCTACTACGCTTGGGCAGATTCCATTCACCTATTCGTGTTGGTGTCTTACAATGCATGATTAATTCACACTTAATCTTGCAACAGTTACTCCTCAGAAATTCCTATGGACCATTTTCATCCATTCATCCTGTAATTCTTAAGAGATTTTTACCAAGACTTCTCGTTCTAGTATTCGAGCGCGCTCAAAACATTCTCACTGCTTATGCGCGCAGGTGTCCTATCACATCAGTGAATGTCGATTAGCTCACTCATGTCCTAATGTCCTTCTAATCATCCCGAGATTCCTGAAAAGACTCCACGGTCAAGTGTCCTACCACAATTCGGATATTTACGAGTCTTTTCGCCCAGGAATCCTGTTCATCATCTAGGATTCCCATCGAATCTTGTCGAGTTCTGTCACTATAGAAATTCTCGGTGATCTACCTCGTCGAAGTGTCATGTTACACTTTGGAGACTCGTCGAAGTGTCATGTTACACTTCGGAGATTCTAATTAAGTCTTCTTGTCTTGTCCAGGTGTACTCTAACTATCAGTAGGGTCCTGTCTACCCTTCTCGTTCAGATGTTACGTCACTTACAATAGCTTCAAACTGACTACGCTAATCCGAGTTGCTCCGTCACTCTTGGTAGTTTCCTATCAATCAGACTAGGTCGATGGCTCTCAGCCAGGAGAGAAGCCCACCCCCGCCCCAACGGGGGAATTACAGAGTTTCAGGGGGGGGGGGGTGAATTGTGACCACAGATTGGCAGGCTCAATGTGGATCTGGGACCACACAAAAAGCTGTGCGTTCTCTCCATTGTGTTGCATTTATTTGGAATGCAGCTTTTGAGGCAGACAATTTTGGGAGAGAGAGAGAGAGAGAGAGATATTGCAGTATTATTCGACACGAAAAACTGAATAATTAATAAGAAGATTAACCTATCAGAGAGAGAGAGAGAGAGAGAGAGAGAGAGAGAGAGAGAGAGAGAGAGAGAGAGGATAAAACTAAAACGAAAAGTAAATATTTGAACGAAAAGTAAATATTTGAAAGTGGAGCTGAACGAAAATGTTCCAAAGGAGAAAAAAACCGAAAGAAAAAGCAGTTGAAAGTAACCTTTGAAAACTTCCAGCAA
>NC_087210.1:82080767-82105767 GCF_015104395.2 Macrobrachium nipponense | reverse complement strand
TTGAATATGTATAAACATCGATCATATAATAAAATATAAGGGACTCGACATACAGGAGATTGGTTTTCATTTAACAGCAATATGAGCAATATGTCTGCTTTATTTTGCAGGTTATGATGGTGATCATGGATCTATGCGAAAATATAAATCTTTAGATGTTTTAGAGCAAATATAATGAATTTTATATAAAAAAAATATCTAACACGTAACTAAAGTAAAACAACGCCTAAATGTATAAACAAATATATGCACACGCACACACACACACTATATTATATATATATATATATCTATATATATATATATATATATATATATATATATATATATATGATATATGCAGTTTATATTTCGGGTATTATTTAAAAATGTTGCGGGCAAAAGATACTCCTCCCCTTCTCTCCTCTCTCTCTCTCTCTCTCTCTCTCTCTCTCTCTCTCTCTCTCTCTCTCTCTCTCTCTCTCGTAGTAGCCATCTTGCTTGGTGAGACGTACCCGCGTGAAGTCACAATTTAATCAACAGATATCACAAGTTTGAACATACGACTAGAATTTGAGAATATCTTAGAAGTGTGCGTGAAACTATCGGTGATAAGATTAGTGTGAAAATAGTAGGATAAAGCGTCTTCTAAGTTAGTTTATCAAGTGTAATACTATAAATCAGAACAAGATGGCAGTAAGTTCCACTGCGGGAAGAGGTGGCGTAATTTGGCGTGTTTTAGCAGATTCGCATAATACGATGAGGTACAGGAAGGGAACTGGCATTTCTCATCTATGAAATCAGCAACAGTTCCCTAACCAAAAAGAATACAAAAGCATTCATAGATATATTAGAAGGATATAATCCTTCAAACGGAACAAATCTAATGAAAACATCTTGAAAATAATTGAAGAAGTTCCCAAATAAAATCCAAGTGGTCAAGAGACTCATAAAGAAAATATACATAAACCAACATATTCCGACAAAGAAAATGAATAAGGTGAATCTTGTGAATATACTAATTGATGCATTAGGAAAAAGAATGCCAAAAGCATGCAAACTGTGTAAGGTTTTTGGTATAGCATAGTCAATCCACAAAACCTAATCAGAAAATGTGCTGCATGAAACATTCCGACCACAGTGTGCTGAGGTATACAAGATTGAGAAAAATATACAAGAATTTTTGTTTGTTTCAACATGTCTATCATGGATAGACAATGTTATTAAATCAAGATTTGAATGTCACAAATAGTTGAGGATGAAGAAGAAGAGGAAGAGGAAGAAGAAGAAGAAAAAAAGGTAAGAATAGGAAAACGGAAGAGAAGTAAACAAAAATTGAAATGACAGAAAAAAATAAGGAAAACAAAGAACAAGATAAAAGTAGGATGCAGAGATACTCATTGATACTACATATGAGGCAATAAAGCAGCATACCTACGAAGAAATAAA
Source organism: Macrobrachium nipponense (assembly GCF_015104395.2). Lineage (NCBI taxonomy): Eukaryota > Metazoa > Arthropoda > Malacostraca > Decapoda > Palaemonidae > Macrobrachium > Macrobrachium nipponense. Next base: position 82,104,339 of record NC_087210.1, on the reverse strand, counting down.
TTACGATATGACAACAGAAAAAGCAAATCCCGAAGAGGCTCTACCCAGATCTATACAATGACGGGAGAGGAAAAAATAGACAGAAAGACAAAATCTGCAACCTTTTGAAAAGAGGGAATTGCAGATTGGGAGAAAGATGTTACTACAAACATCCTAAGATATGTCAAAACTATGAAATATATGGTAAATGTGCATACTTAGATGGATATGGGGATGATGCAGAGATCTGCATCCAAAAAAATATGTAAAAACCTAAAAGAAGGAAAAGGATGTAAGTTTCGACAAAAAAAATGCAAATATATGCACCCTGTAGCCATGAATCATAATCAAATAAATAACCAACCAAGTAATAAAATCCAAATAAGAAGAAACAAATAAAGAGAGAAATCAAGAATATCAGGTAAAAGAGAAAAGCAAACCACAATGAGCTATGCAGAGGTGTCAGCAAAAATTTCAAAGCATCAGCTCCGAAAATTCTACTCAAGAGATAATAACTGTATTTATTATCAAGAGGATATTGCAGAAACGGAGGAAAATTGCCAGATTCAGCACAAAATTGAATAATTATGATGGGAAGGAAAGAATCAAATTTATTATGGAAAAGTTATTTGGGAATTTTTTAATGTCAAGAATTTCTGGAAATGAAAAAAAGAACATACATAGAAACAGGAAAGAGACATGGGAAAATCCTTATTACTATCAGTATTAAATAAGGAGAAAACACGCAAACCATCATAGTGATAAGGCGCAGGGTTTAGTTACGAGTAACTCAAAAAGAAAATAGAGTACTTAGAAGAACTAACCCAAAATGAAAGAAAATAGATATAAGAATATAAGTGAAACCTGTATTCCCAAGAGACTGGGAATGATGATCAAATAAAGGGTTTCCAAACTTATAGATCAGATAGAAAAAATAGGAATCAAGGGGGAACCGCAATATATGGGAAAAAAAAGACAAAAAACAAGGAAAAATATATGAGAAATATAGTAACTCAGAATGTGAACTAATAGCGGTAGAATTTGAATCTGAAAAATTGATGACATAGTAATATATACCTCCTAATACTAAAGAGTTTGACTTTAATAATGAAAAATTGGATGATATATGTAGAATCACAAGGCTGGACTATTCTCCTATCTGGTGATTCAAACTTTCCTTTCGTAGAATGGAAAGAAGAACGAATAGGCATTTGTGGTTGTACTTATACATATAAAAAAGAGAGTAATAGTAGTGCAGAAGATAAGAGGCAATTTGAAAAGCTATTAGATATGCTACTAGAATACAACATTCAACAAATAAATCACCTGCCAACAAGAAACCGGAAAATACTTTAGACCTAGTATTTGTGAACGAGATGAATTATGTTAAAGAAATAATAGTTTTATAATGCGAGTATTTCAGACCATAATGTCATAGAATTAACCGTTCATTCAAAGCAAGTGAAAATAGAGATAACAAGAAATGAAAAAGTGGGAAGGATATGGAAAGTACAACTTCTACAGTAAAAATATAAAATGGTCAGAAATAAATGAAGAAATTAAACAAAGATTGGGATAACATTTTATTTCGTAAGTGATGACTAAGGGTAAATACGATTATTATATAAAAATATTGGAGATAATAGTGGAAAAATAAATATATACCGAAGAAGAAAAAGTAAACATCATTCATGCATACCAAGAGAAACAGAAGGATCTTGTTTCCCAGAAAATCAGAAAGTGGAAAAAAGGTCTTGCAAAAGAAAAAAAATGCATGGAAAGTTATAGAACTAAAAAGTAAGATAGAAAATGCAGAACAAAAGATTATACAATCAAAAGAAAAATGAAAAACGGGACTTGGAAAGAAAAACCCTATTAAATATCAAGCAAAACCCCAACATTATACTCATATGCGAAGAAGATGAATAAAAGAAGAATAGAAATAGGCCTCTAGAATTGAAGGGAGAATTAACGAAAGAAAAAAAGGAAATTTTTGCAACATACTGGCAGAACGATATAAGAGAGAATTCACCCCTAGAATAGATAATGAAGATATGATATAGAATAAGGGATGAAAATAGTGAATATTTAGCTGACATAGATATTAATGAAGCTGAATATTGTGCAGGGCTATTAATGAAATTAAAAAATGGAGCTGCTCAGGGCCTGATGGAATTCCTGCTATTTTGTTAAAGAAAGTAGTTCATTCTATCGAAAGTCCACTTGGCAATATTATTAAGACAAAGTAGATCAGGCAAGACATATGATGAGCACAAATTAGCATATATTACCCCTACTTTCAAAAGTGGATTCAAAAAAAAAAAAAAAAAAAGACTAGAGGCAAGTAATTATAGGCCTGTGAGTCTAACCATCACATATTATGAAAGTGTATGAAAGGGTATGAAGAAAAATATTAGACACATTTAATAAAAAATAATTTGTTTAATAAAGGACAACATGGTTTCGTACCCGGAAAAAGTAACACAAACCCAACTTGTTAGTCCACCGTGAAAACATATTCAAAAATATGAAAAGCGGAAATGAAACAGATGTGGTTTATTTAGACTTTGCAAAAGCTTTTGAGGATAAAGTAGACCGATAATATTAGCGAAGAAAATTAGAAAACACAATATCGTGGATAAAGTAGGGAAGATGGTTAAAAGAATTTTTACACAACAGAAAACAGATAGTTATTGCAAACGACGAGAAATCGGATGAACCAGGTAATATCCGGGGTGCCGCAAGGTACGGTGTTAGCTGCAATACTGTTTGTTTATTATGATTGAAAGACATAGACAATAATGTTAAGGATTCGGTAGTTAGAGTAGTTTTTCGCAGATGACACCAGAATAAGTAAGAAAGAAATTACTTGTGATGAAGATAGGAAAACGCTCTACAAAGAGACCTAACAAAGTATATGGATTTGGCAGAGGTAAATAGGATGGTCTGTAACTCATGAAATATTGAATTCAATAAATTATGGAGACAGAGAAAGAAAAGCTATATGCATATAAGGGACCTATAATGAGACCATCACAAATATGGAAGCATTAAAGACCTTGGTGTGAATTGATGAATAGGAACTGTTATGCAATGATCAATAGCAACTCTGTTGGCAAATGTAAAGCAAAAATGGAATGTTGTTACGGCACTTCAAAACAAGAAAAGCTGAACACATGATTATGCTTTATAAAACATATGTTCGTAGTCCACTTGAATATTGCAATATGATATGGTACCCACACTATCAAAAGGATATTGCCACAAATAGAGAGTACAAAGGTCCTTTACAGCTAGAATAGAAGAAGTTAAGGACCTAGACTACTGGGAAAGACTACCATTTTCTTAAAATTATATAGTCTAGAAAGGAGAAGAGAACGCTACATGATAATCAGGCATGGAAACAGATAGAAGGAATTAGCAGAAAAATATCATGGAACTAAAAATATCAGAAAGAGCAAAGCAGAGGTAGATTTAATAGTGGCCCAAAACTATACCAGGAAAAATAAGGAAAGCACACAGGACATTAATCCACTACGCACCAGCATCGATAATGCAGCGTCTATTCAATGCGTTGCCAGCTCATCTGAGGAATATATCAGGGAGTGAGCGTAGATGTGTTTAAGAATAAGCTCGACAAATATCTAAACTGCCATCCCCAGACCATCCAAGATTGGAAGATGCAAAAATATACCGGAAGATGTACTAGCAACTCTCTGGTAGACATTAGAGGTGCCTCACATGAGGGACCTGGGGGGGCAACCCGAAACAAGATGTAAGGTCTTGTAAGGTCTGTAAGGTCTCTCTCTGAGAAAATATGAAACACGGAGAGAGGAAGATTTACCACGACCACCACAGAAACAAATAACATAAAAGGAAAAAACAACAATAAGCTTAAAACACAAGTTTGCACAAATTATATAGTGGCAAAAGATTTAAAAAAAAAAATAAAAAAGCTTAGCGCACTTTAAAAATCTCTGTTATGATTTACGATTTTAAGTTCTCGAGACGAAAATGCATTGGCGTCAGATGCAAGATCTTAAAGAAGATAAAGAGCTCATAAAATATGTAAGAAATTTATGAAATAAGTACGAAATTTAAATCCGCATTTGGTTACAAAGTTTTGAGTTCCAAATAAATGATAAATTACAAACCAAGTGTATCCCAAATTGTACTCAGATTACGACATACATTATGTAACTGGAGTTAAGTATATCTTAGTTTTACCAGACCACTGAGCTGATTAATAGCTCTTCTAGGGCTAGCCCGAAGGATTAGATTTTTTTTCTTTCTTTCTTTTTGCGTGGCTAGGAACCAACTGGCTTCTTAGCAACGGGTCCTACAGCTTATTGTGAGATCCGAACCACATTACATCGAGAAATGAGTTTCTAATCACCAGAAATAAATTCCTCTGATTCCACACTCAGCGGCCGCAGTGAGCGAACTCTGGCTACCAGATTGATAGTCGAGTAAGGAACCCACTCGCCTAGTGAGGAACTGTTTCACACGGTCAAATATGTTCATGAACACGTTTGATAACATGATGTTCGAGAGTATGTCTGAACCTGTGAAAGGAGTAAACATGTTGGACCAACGTGTTTGAATGAGTTGGAAGGAAGTCTGATCTGGTCTGACTTTTGTAGGCGGAGCTTGCTAGTTCGTGTTAAAGTCTGAACGTCTGAACAAGCATCAGCCTCCAAAGTCCAAACGTCATACTTATTCAATTCTCGAGGTGGTAACATCTTTAAGCAGCTCCTTCCTTCACTGACAAAGAGACTTTGCTATTTCCAAGTAAAATTACAACATGAGTGATGTGTGCGCCGTTACAGACAAGAGAACTTATGGTTGATTTCATAGAAATATATAGGAACACCAATCACTGTGGAGGGTAAAATCTAAAGATTATTCGAATAAGAATTTAAGAAATATGGGTATCGAGGAATTACATAAAAAACTAAAGAGAACTTGACCCTCAGTGCACAAGGCAGGATGTGACCAAAAAAATCAACTATCTTCGTAGTTCCTTGAGAAGAGAACTACGAAAACTTGAAAGCTGCAAGAAGTCTGGCAAATCCCCTGATGACATATCCACACCCACTCTCTGGTATTTTGAAGACTTGATGTTCATTTGTGACCAAGAGTTGCCAAGAGAAAGTACATCGCATTTAGATTGTGTTGATGAAGGGTTGAGTTGTATGGTTTTATCGTGTTATGTATCTATCTATATATCTATCTACCTACCTATCTATCTATATATCTGTCTAATTATGTATTTTATCTTATTTATTTACTTGTTATTAATTGTTTAATTATTTATTTTTGTTATATATTTATTTATTTATTCATTTATGTATGTATTTATTTATTTCTGTATATATTTACTTATTTATTTATTTTTATTATTTGTGCATTTATTTATTTATTCTTTGATGTTAATCAGCTTTATGGTCACTTTGATATAAGGATTTAAAATGTTTCCTGACTTATTAAAATAATTTGCAAAATCATACAAATCTGGATTACAACATATTATTTTATTATGAAATTTGGCTTACAATATATTATTTTATTAAGAAATCTGCATTACAACATATTATTTTATTAAGATTCTAAATGGCCACCCTGATGGATTTCCTCATAACGGTGTCTTTATGAGTAATGAATGGACTGACCAAATTCAAAAGCTCTTAAATATGTCGTCTCATCCATGCGAATATAATTACGCCAATCATCTGGCTGGAGTTTCTGCTCTTCCATATGATGATAATAGAAATTTGGAGCCTTTTTAATAACCAGTCCTTTTGTTCATGTTGGCCGCTTCTTTTTCTTGCAATCACTATCCCAATTGCCATCACCTCGTCTTGGGTAAGAGACATGTTGCTCCTTCTCCTCTTCGTGCCGACTGAGGTTGTCTGTCTCTTTGGTTTGATGAGCGTATTGAACAACATGTTTGGCCGTGTGAAACCCCTCCCTTAACAGACGAAGTTTGTAATATCGGTAAAATACTATATTAGTAAGGAGATATATAACACAAAGATATTGCTTGCTTGCATGATCAGCTTTCACTTGAGTAACACCCTATCTCTCCCCGTGACACCTGTCAAGCCATCACATCAGCTAATTTACCATCGGGAGGGAAATACAAGCATATGGTTGATTATATTTTGGCTTAAAAGTAATGAGGGTATAATCAATATATATATAATATTATATATATATATATATATATATATATATATATATATATATATAATATATCTATATATATATATATATATATATATATATATTAATATATATATAATATATATATATATATATATATATATATATATATATCTTATCTTAGTTGTTCGAATACTGCGTTTGGCTACAAAGGGGTACGCATGAAAGGGAATATTATGGGTTTTTTTTTTATTATTATTATTCTTGAGAAATAACTTCAAAAAGAAAAAATCTTCGGCTTAAAAATAATAAGCTATAATTAGAGAGATATATATGATCGAACACTGTCATTGGCTAAGAAGGGGGAGGAATGAAGGAAGGTAGGGGAACAAGATGTTGATTTTTTTAAAAATTACTTTTAAGTAAAAAAAAAAAAAAAAAAAACTGAAAAAAAAACATAACTTCTTTAGAGTTGGAAGGAAGTTAAGGGAACCAGATGTTTTTTTTTTTTTTTATCAATCTTGAGAAAAAAAATTTTCATGAAAAAAAAAAAAAAAATTCGACTTCTTAAAAAGCTCGACTTTAAAACACAGACACGAAAACTTTTCACCGAAGGACATCTTAAGAGATGAAGCCTAATCTCTTCTTCTGCCGCTGCTGTTCTGGTAACGACACCCACTTACGAAAATAATGACATCCACCTGATCTCTCTCTCTCTCTCTCTCTCTCTCTCTCTCTCTCTCTCTTCCCCCTTGGCTGGTGCTTTTATCAGTCCACCTGCGAAGCCTGTTACCCAACAGGTTGACGTGGCTTGAATTTAAGGTGCCAATAAATGCTGAAGAACCCGACGTTTCCCAGGGATTTTCGCAACTGCAGCGGCTAAGGCGCGCGCCTTTGCAACAAGATCTATCGTTCCTCTTTCCAGCGTTGCAATACGACAACGAAGGCAGTCGTCAGTTTAAAGGAGATAATTATTTTCGAAAAAAAAAAAAAAAAAAAAAAAAACAAAAAAAAAAAAAAAAAAAAAAAAAAAAAAAAAAATAAAAAAAAAAAAAAAAAAAAATATATATATATATATATATATATATATTATATATATATATATATTATATATAAATATATATATATTTATATATATATATAATATATCAGAATTAAAGCTACCAGACAGCGCGTGACAAATATGTACGTAAAGAATAACCCCATGGAAGGTGAAATTAAAGACCAGTGTTACCAAGCGCTTTCGTGTATTGCGTACGGGGTACAAGGTTTAAATTAAATAAATAGAAACCTAAACATATCCGTTATATCCCCAACGGTAGTAAAGGTAAAGTGAAAAACAGGGAGGGGGGGGGGAACTCGGAACAAGTAGCTACTTTCTCAGTATATTCCACATCTTCAAGCCCTCCGTTTCAATTACCTTTCTACCGTGGGATTTAAGGATATGCTCAAGTACGTTTTCCTTCGCGCTACGTTTGATTATATATATATATATATATATATATATATATATATATATATATATATATATATATATATATATATATATATATATATATATATATATATAGTTCATGTCTGATTTTTTAGGTATTCATGTTCTAGTTTGATTTAAATATTGCATTTGATGGTATTAACCTTCCTTAACGTCTACTATGAGATTCAGGGCCTCTGTAACACGGTTTTTTCGCAATAACTTTTTATCTATGCATTTCATAAATATAACGCTTATTCAGAATACATATTATATCAACACATAAATTTTGAGTGTATTCTGCACTACGTAGGTTGAATAAATTTGGTACTTATAATGTAAAAGTGCCTTTTTTTGAAGGACGGGCCAACTTACTCAGAGAAAAGGTTTCGAACGCACTCATTACGTAACTTATGACAGCATTTCTTCCCTCTTTCTCGATGGATGATTGGCTATACGTAACGAAGGCTAAACCTCTGGCAACAATGCCATACAAATTAAAATACAAGCAAAGCAGTACACCTTGATGAACTCTGGAACCTCTCCACTGATGATTGTCATAATGAACAAACCAATAAAATATGTTAATAAATACAAAAGCACTTCGATTATTAGTCTAACTCCCAAAATAAGTTTCCAAAGAAATTACAGTCTACTTTATAGGTCACAATCAGATTGACAAGATGTAGGGAATAGTTGGTAATTATCAAAAACATAGTAGACAAGCTTGATTTGATAACTGCTATATCCAATGTCAAGCAATTTCTAGTTATTGGCTATCTACCAATTTACTGAAAAAAAAAAAAAATGGCCGGTACCGTATATTGGCTTTAAACCTTCACCAATAATTATCGTCAGAATGGTGACTTCATGAGGCTCCACCCACTTTCGCCTCGTTAAATTCAGGATAACACTGAAGGCTACCATGGGCATTGTTTATAAGAAAAAATTTAAACTTCTGGCTATAAAACTAATTTCTCGAGTAGTTGTAAGAAGTGCGAAATGATCTTCAAGGATCCCAGCAGTTGGCCTAAACGTTTAATTCATGTATATTTCTGCTATACTGTTGCGGTACTACTGCTACAGTAGTATTACTACGCTATCACTGATATCCCACCCACATCTATGTATCGTTCCGCCATTCATAAAGTCTTTGGGTTTCGGAGCCGATGGAATTTCTGTCTGGTGGATGGGCGGGCACATTTAGTCAAAAGTGTTTGTTTACCTTGCTTACGTAAGATGTTTTTTGTTTCGACTCTTGGCTCGTAATCATTGGCCATGGCGTCGGCTAGATCATTTTTACTCTATAAAAATTAAAACTATCGGGTTTTAGGTATTGATGAATGCTGACAAAATTTGTGTGTGTTGTGTAAAATAACACATGTCAACTTTCCGCTACATCCGATGCTTTGACAAGGAGCAAAGTCCAAAAAACCGTGTTACAGAGACCCTGAATCTCATAGTAGTAGATATTATCCTCGCTTCTGGGGGTGTGTGTGTGTGTGTGTGTGTGTATGCAAGCCAACCCAACTAGAAGCCTGTCCGCCCCCCCCCCCCCCCCTTCAAAAAAAAAAAAAAACAGGTATATAAATTCAACAGAAGCAAAAGCAGAGGCAACAGAGAAGCACCTCACCCAGAAACAGCTCACAAGTCTAGGAAGAAGAAACCTATACATTTGAGAGCGGCGGCCTTGGCGATATGAAATCCGCAATTTCCAAAAGAAAAGATCGGAGATGGGAGAGAGCGAATCGGCCAATATTCCCGGCGCGCAAGTATTGCCTTACTGTTATTACAAACGCAATGCGATTTCTCGGTGCAGAGAGAGAGAGAGAGAGAGAGAGAGAGAGAGAGAGAGATCCCCTCCCCCAACAACGTTCTGGTGTTTTGGAGATTTATAAAGTCAAGTCATGGAGGAATGTGGCTCAAATGGGAAAATTAAGAAGAGGAAAATGAAGTCAAATGAAGTCAGATGAGCTGGAGAGAGAGAGAGAGAGAGAGAGAGAGAGAGAGAGAGAGAGAGAGAGGATATTCACTTTCACAAAGTGGAAAAATGAGTTTCATGATGAAAAAATAAAATAAAAAACAGTTTCATGAAAACAAAATAAAAAAAATGAGTTTCATGATTTGAAGAATGAGTTTCAAGATTTAAAAAAAAAAAAAAAGGGGGGGGGGACTCACATTAGTCACTCCCTTACCTTAACATAATTTTAAAGACAGGAGGCAACAGAATGGACTTTTCCCATAAAAGCACTAAATAAAAGTATCTCGAAAGATAAGAATAAGTAAATTCAAGAGACGAAAAGGAAGGAGAGGAAGAACTCATATATGTCACTTCACTAAAGGGAAAAACAAAGACAAAAGTGACAGAAAAAAAGGGGGGAAAGAAAAATGAGGTCACTCCTAAGAGAGAGGAGAGGTCATCACTCACCCCAGAGGGTTAAAAATGGAGAGAAATAATCAATCAACTACAATAGATGGATCCAAAGAATTAAAACGTAGTAAGTCAGACACTGGAGGGGAATCCCCCTTATAAAGATTCCTTAAAATAGATGGAATCATATTCACTAGATGATTTTGAATATAATATATGCAGGAACAGAACCTAAACTCCTTTCAAGAGAGAGAGAGAGAGAGAGAGAGAGAGAGAGAGAGAAGAGAGAGAGAGAGAGAGAGAGAATATGCTAACTTGTTATGAAATGTTTTGGCACTGGACAAAGTAGACGTTCTGAGTGTTATTCAATTTATTTATGAGGCGAGAGTTATAATTAACTTCAGAGATCTTCCACAGCTGTACAACAACGTTCTCTCTCTTCCAGCCAGTGCATGAATTTGGTCAGAAAGTTCTCTTAATATACTGATTAACAGAGAGAGAGGTGCGCCATCACTATAGTGCAATGGCCAACTAAGACTCGCTCATCAGCTATTACTTACTTACTTACTTTACTTTACTTTACTTTATCATCCCGCCACTGACCGGTGGCATAAGGCTGATACAGTTCCTCTCCATCTGTCTCTATCCTGAGCCATTTAATTCATCAGTTATTACAGATATAATAATATACATCAACTACAAATCAATTATATTAACATACGGCACGTTACGGGAAATATGACAGGCTACTACGTTATCAACTGGAAACGATCGGGTTTACATATTTCCAAACCTGACCTGCCCATTCTGATCAGTTACACCTGAATTTCTGCCAGAGTTTCAAGAAATAAAAAAAAAAATAAAAAATTGCTTGAGAATCAAAGGGACCGAGTCAACGCTTTTAGTTTCTACGAGCAAACCAATAGCCACGATTACTGATGTTGCTAAAGATTCCAAAAACATTAAGATGAACGTGTTGGCAAACGAGAAACACTACTACAACATCAGACGAAGCCTTCAGATCTCGCTCTCAAGCACCGAGTCGCAGTTTCGAAAATTTCAGAGGCGAAGAGACCACCTTTCTTTATCTTTTAATGCTGGCACCAAAGACGGCGTTAAAAAAAAAAAAACCTGAAGCGGAGGGAGGTCGAATTTTCCCGACAGAGGAGCATCGTGGAGCGCAAAATCCTCCGGCTTTTAGTTGGAGATTAGGCGAGACAGAAAAAATACCCAGTTGCCTGACATATACACACGAGAGGACACGTAAGTTTATGCATTATGGAGAGAGGAGAAGGATAGGATGAAAAAGGAGAAGTCATGGGAATGCAAGAATTAATAAAAAAATCGACAATGATGTCAGTAAATGAATTTTTAAAAATATATAAAGAACGAAAAGGAGAATTGGGCAGGTTCTCGAAAGCTCTCCCTTTGTATATATATTTCTAAAATATATTCACGCCTACACCATCACTGACTATGAAAATTTTATAAAAACGAATTACAAAGATTCCCTAAAACGCCGCTGATTTTTCAATGCAAAGAGACTTCCTTCCAACAGGATATATTTTCAGAAAAAGCATCCCAACAGTCCCTGAGACATTCATTCGCTGTGCAGATAACTTACACAGGCTATGTACTAGCTTCAAAGTAACTAACAGAGGTTTCAACAACTGCCCGTTTGTTCCCCAAGCGAATACTACAAAGTTTGTGTCAAAGATGACCACTGGATCGGACGAATACAAACTTCTCGGTTAGAAAAGGTTTTTCAACATTTTCTTTATTAATAAACCGTCAATAAAATTCGAACAGGTAAAAAATAAATCTTACCATTCAAAAAGGTCTTTTTTTCATAATCACAAAAGACTGAAGTGCTGAAAGATGAAAGAGGATGACGAATGAAAATAACAAATAAGCAACGAAGCCGAAAGCAAACAAACAAACGAGGAAAAAAATAAACAAAAACGAAATATTCAGCTACAGAATTACAGATACAAATCGGGGTCGAGATGAAGAGGGCTCACCCCATTCTAGCTCCCAACCAAGCGTGGATTTCTTTGTCAAGTAACAAATCCAGACGCGCACACACACACACACAAAGAAAGCGTACATAGCCTGAAAACGTCCTGGAGCCATACGAAATAATCCTACAGGCCGTAAATCAAGTAAGGGAAAAAATCCTTTGCACCTCCGTAACAATCGACCACGCATCCCAGAGCTATCTTTCATCCTAAAAATATCACACGAAAAGGGGACAAAACTCTCTCTCTCTCTCTCTCTCTCTCTCTCTCTCTCTCTCTCTCTCTCTCTCTCTCTCTCTCTCTCTCTCTCTCTCTGGGGTTGTCGTCAGCTTCTCAGCTCCCCGCCAACGTCCAAAAACTCCCGAGAAATATTAGGTTCTGAAATATTGGTAAAAGGACACTGGCACGAGGGAGAGAAAAGTCTGGGCATTACTTGAGAGAGAGAGAGAGAGAGAGAGATGAGAGAGAGAGAGAGAGAGAGAGAGAGAGAGAGAGATTTCTATTACACATTCAAATCAATTGGACTAAAATTGTTTTTCTCAACACACACATATTATAAGTATATTTATATATATATATATATATATATATATATATATATATATACATATATATATATATATATATATATATATATATATATATATATATATATATATATATATATATATATATATATATATATATATATATATATATATCACATACATACATATATATATAAATATATACATATATATATATATATATATATATATATATATATATATATATATATATATATATATACACATATCTGGACATATTTTTCTCCCTCATTCGAATTCTATCGAAGTCATCGGCACTGTTCGCCGATACTCTCCTCATCAAGAATTTGAATCGGCAAATAAAAACACTATGTGAATTTGTAATCAGGCCCTGATAATGCCTCCCACAGGTGAGGAAACGGTACGTCGACTCGAAAAAAATATTTATATATATACACATACATATGACGTGCGTCAGTACTACCTAAACGCACAGACAAATGCGTATATGTGCACATGCGCTCTCGCGCAAAACGCCAAGGTTTCACAGCAACACAACACCGAAGAAGACAATCATCTTCCACGGCTGCCGCGCGCCGCCTTGAGGAACACAACTCCCCTCCCTCCCTCCCTCCCTCCCTCGGAGGCAGGAGGATTCCTTTGCCCCTCGCAAGAAAAAGTTTCGCAATACGCCTTGGCTACCAAACCCATCACTCCTTATTTAACGGTGGTCGACTACAAATAGATGACATGGGAGAGCCTTGTTTCCATGGAAATTCTTATGTGGGAGGGGGCCGTCTCCGGATCTATCTTCGTGCGTGCGTATGTATGTATGCATTCATGCATGAGCATCATGACTGTCCGCTCTGAGAGAGAGAGAGAGAGAGAGAGAGAGAGAGAGAGAGAGAGAGAGAGAGATTTATGTAAGGTCATAGTTTTGCTTTGTAGGCTTTTTAGATTAAGAAAATATACAAGCTAAGTAAGTAATTGTGAATAAAACCGTATGTATGTATGTATATATTTACACATTATATATATATATATATATATATATATATATATATATATATATATATATATTATACACACTATATATACAAACATACTACACACACACACACACACACACATATATATATATATACATATATATATATATATATATATATATATATATATATATATTATATATATATATATATATATATATATATACAGAGAGAGAGAGAGAGAGAGAGAGAGAGAGAGAGAGATATTAATCTTTAGATAATATCATAAATCTGCTTTGTAGGCCTTTTTTGAGCAGGAAAAAACATAGGCTAAATGACTGTGAACAAGGCCTCGTATACGTAAAGAAAATAGCAGTCACTTTAACGATGGAGGACAACGTCTACGACACCTACTGAGGAGTGAGAAAGGTTAAAAGCTCCATAAATGCCTCAGTTTTGAGATGGAACTTAACTGGAATAACTGATATGCTATATATAATACATGGGGTTATGTTCTCAGAATTATTACTATTATTATATATACATTACCATTATTTTTCAGAAGATTAACCCTATTTACATGTAAGAGCCCCACTGACTTGCAATCCAAGCTTGCAAAGAACATGGCGTTTATTCGACAAGGAGTAACAGAATGGGAAATACAAAAAGACGAGATCAGTCGCCAGAAAAAGATAAATTAACAAATTAAAAAATATAGAAAAAAATTGTAAGTAAATTATATCAAAATAATGAGAATTGCTAACTGCCATCACTCTTCTTTCACCCATCTTACTTATACAGTTTGCGACACGAACAGGTGTGTCCTTTCAAATTAAGCTTAACACATGCAAATAACTGCTTTCCTAATATTCTGCCTCTGCATCTGGAGAAGCATCTTCACCGTGAAACACCAGCAATGTTCGTCAACGGCTGAAGAGAAATAATAACCAATAGTCGGTAGAAGCTTGAGAACAAGTGACTATATTTCCAAAATACGAGCAGTCAAAGAAAACGCCATTTTACGAGGCAAGTCATTAGAACTAAGCCCAGTCATTGCCAAACATGACAGGTCGATAGCATTTCCCAATTCAGCCGGTAGAAAGGTGGCAATAAATTACTACCTTAGAGGGAATTTTCAAAATACGAGTAGCCAAATAAAACGCCATTTTTATAAGTCAGGCCTGCAAAACTAAGCTGGGTTACTGCAAGAAAAGAGAGAGAGAGAGAGAGAGAGAGAGAGAGAGAGAGAGAGAGAGAGAGAGAGAGAGAGAGAGTGAGGGGGGGGGGGGGGGGGCCCGTGGGGGGGGGGGGGGGGGGGGGGAGCCAAGTAACCTTCCCTCTTCCGGGTGACGGCCTGCTATCCAGGACCCCCGAAAAATCCCAAATACGCGACCATTACGTAAATACTAAAAGAGTAATCGCAAAAACGGATTTACCTCCACTTTTCAAGGATTAAAGAGGCGGATTTAACGGAGCGAAAAATACACAAAACGTGAAAATGGGCCGAGGAAAATGCGGCGTCTAATGGGACGACGTCCATCACGAAGGAAGCGAAAGTTTCCCAGAAGACAGCAAAAGACTTTGGTGAAAGCAAAAGAGAGAGAGAGAGAGGAACGAACGGAAACGGGGAAATAAATGTATATGAGGAGCTTAAGGACTTTAAAAGAATGTCATTTTGCGCCATCATGACAATTCATTAATTCTACTCTATTTATCAATATGACGTTTGGCGAGCTCAAACAAATAATCAAGACGAGGAAAAAAGAAAATTAGATACTAAGGTATTACAAGAATGCCATTATGTGCCATCATAATAATTTATAATTTATTGATTCTACTTAATTGACTAAAATGACATTTGGCGAGACCAAGCAAACAATCAAGACGAGGAAAAACGAAAATTTAGGAGGCCAAGGCATTCTACAATAATGCCATTATGCGCCATCATTACAATTTATCGATTCTACAAATTTACTCAAATGACGTTTGGAGACACCAAGCAGATAATCAATAAGAAGAGACAGTAAAGAAAAGATAATAAAAACTACTAAAGCTCTCGATTGGTTGATACAATTCTGGGAAAATAGAAACTCTTTGTAATTCTTGACGTTAAGTGATTTCATTTTTCTAAGAAAAGCTGTTAGAACATTTAAATAATTTACCGCAATACATCAAGGAGAGAAAAACTAACTTTTGGAGATTCAAAATAAACCTTTTTTATCATTCTTTCATCAACGTTAATAATTCACGGTCATTTCTCATAGAAAAATATGAACCCCTCGATGGGAAATAATTTCTTATATTTCGCATCGGAAACTATCTTGTTTTAATTCATGAAATCCGAATAATTCATGTAATACGTCATCATAAATTACTGAAGCAATACCTAAAAGGACAAAACAATTCATCATAATTTGGAAAAAAAAAAAACATCCATTCTTGATTCCATCAGTTTTTTATATTCAACACTGCAAAATAATTCTCACAACTTTGCCTCGGTGTAATAACTAAAATTCCTAATTCATTCATCTGACAAAAATATAACAAAATAAAATAAATAAATAAATAAGCCTAAGTAATCCATCAGACGAAAAAAATCTAATTCAGTCATAAAAAACACACACCAAGCGCTTCATGCTTTTGGAAAAGAACAAAAAGAAGAAGAAGAAGCAGCAGCACTTAAAACAACTTCGAACTCACCAACGATTCCGGACTGATAGCGTCGTCCGGCGTGCAGTCATTCCAAACACGTCTCCGACGCGTTCACAGACAACACCTGCCTCTCGCAGATAAGAAGACGGAAACTCTCGAAACTTCCAGCGAATTAAGGTCTAACTTTCGACACTTATCTTCATTTATTTTACTCTTCTTATTTAATAAGTTTACTAGGTTCTTCCCGGAGACGTTTCATCTCTCCCTTGCGGCGATGCCAACTGTTACATTCGCGCACGCGCACGAAGACGAAGAAGACGGGAATTTGCAAGTGAAAACCCAAGACTCCTGAAGCAGATAGCATTATTCTTATAATTACTTATTATTCGTAACTTGCACACATTCGTATGCAAAGGCCGAAAAAGCGAGTTGCTCACTTAGCAAACTTCCACGAAATAAAAAAAAACCTTCAAAATGGAAAGAAGAAAAAGCAGTTAAGAGAACTATAAAACTTGTGTTTCTTTTACTTAAAAAAAATTAAAAATCCTAAACCCTAAAGAATAAAATATTCTAGAGATAAAATAGAAACATTAAGGAACATAGAAAAAAAAGTATCGAGAAAATGAGGATATATTCTCAATATTCAGTTTAAGTAACAAAAACCAATCCCTAACTTTCTCAAATTATAATTTCACCCTGATATAATGAGTCAAAACCGTTCGTATACATATTAAATGCTTATTATCTACAATGAAAATTATTTTACATTTCATTATTAGAAAAACAACGGCTATGGATATGTTTTTCTGGTTGATCTTTTTTTAGTAAACAATTTTCAGAACGAATTCTATTAGATACATTAATAGCGGTCATTAATACAATTACCTCCACGTACAATAACGGTCACTAATACAATTATTTCCACGTACAATAACGTTCACTAATACGATTATTTCCACGTACAATAACGGTCACGAATACAATTATTTCCACATACAATGGCGGTCACTAATACAACTATTTTCACGTACAATGACAGTCACTAATACAATTATTTCCACGTACAATAACGTTCACTAATACGATTATTTCCACGTACAATGACGGTCACTAATACAATGATTTCCACGTACAATAACTGTCGCTAATTCAATTATTTCCACGTACAATAACGGTCACTAATACAATTATTTCCACAAACAATGGCGGTCACTAATACAATTATTTCCACGTACAATAACTGTCGCTAATACAATTACTTCCATATGCAATTTTATATAATCTATTTTAACGATAACTCAACACGTATATTTATACCTTCGGATCATTTTTACTTTAAACAAATAAATGAAATGCACTTAGCTCTTCAACAACACTGTTCCAAACGATTTCCCTATCGTTCGAACCTTTTCCAGTGCGTATCAAGCAATTATTCCCTTTCTAATGATTACCTTGTTGGGTGTATATTAAGCCCTCTTCCCAAATTGTTTATCCTTACCTTCGCTTCCCCTTAACAAACAAGGACTTTAATCCCCTCCCGTGAACGAGAGAGAGAGAGAGAGAGAGAGAGAGAGAGAGAGAGAGAGAGAACAGTTGTAAAATGGTAACGGTTAACAAAACGTTTGCTTGACAAATTATAAAGGAAAAATTTTAAGCACTATGTTGGATTAGGACATACATACATAAATTATTTAATATAAAAATAAATAAATGAATGAATATACAAATACTATAAACAATTCATAGACAAGATTAAAAGACCCTGAAATTCTACGAAAAACTCGGTTTCATTAAAGTCTCTACCACCTTCTCTCTCTCTCTCTCTCTCTCTCTCTCTCTCTCTCTCTCTCTCTCTCTCTCTCTCCCGAGTAAACATCTGAAACAACAGTTGAGATTAAAAAAATATGGATGGTTCAACAATAGCTCAGCTTCAGCAACAATAACTCTCTTTCCCTCTCTCTCCCTCCAAAACATCTTAATTTGATGTATCTTTCCAAACACGTTTTGATCTTAGTTGATAAGGATCATCGCCCATTCGTTCAGATCACTTGAAATATTCCAATCTTTTACAAAAGTCAGTTTTCCTAATTAAATCTGGCTTCTCTTGATTTCATTTTAGTCTTTTCTGTTTCCCTGAGCCCTTCCTCCAGCCCCATTCCCCAAGTCCCTCCCTCTCCTTCTGCGCCACCAAACACCACCCCCAAGTTCATCTCCAAATCCACCCCTCTCCCTTCTTCCACCTCCCCCTCCCTCAACCTTCCCCTTTGCTCCTGCACCTCTACTCGCCCCCTAATGCTACTCCTTCCTCTCTACCTGTATTTCCACCTCAAACATCAACTCCTTCTCCTTCTCCTCCTCCTCCTCCTCCTCTCCCTCCTACTTCCCTTCTCCTCTACCTTGTCGTCCACCTCAGAATACTACTCCGTCCCTCACCTTATCAAGTCTCATTCTTTCCTTTACTTATGCTTCTACATCCACATCAGAATTCTACTACTACTCCTCCTCCTCCTCCTACTTCCTTTCTCCTCCTCCTCCTCCTCCTCCTCCAACCATGAACGTCCTCTCCCCATCGGAGAGAAGACGGCGGCTCCAATATCCCAATAATAAATATGCAAAGAGCCCGTGGCACTGAGGTCCTGGTTATGAGACACTTAAAGAAGAAGGCGATAAAGAAGAAGAAGAAGGTGAAGCAGACGATAAAGAAGATCACTCGGACAATCCCAACGACGTGTCGGGACAAGGCGGGACACGGAGAGAGGAAATGGCTTAAAAAACGAAGGGAATTGGCAGAGACACAACAGAAAGACGAGGAGGATGAGGAGGAGGAGGAGTAGGAGGAGGAAGTAAGAAAGTAAAAGTAATTATGGGAGGGGAACTATATATACGAAGAAGATGGACGAAAGGGAAACGTAAATAAGGGGGGAATTGTATATATACGAAGGTGGACAGAAGAAAAAATTACAGAATAATGAAAGAATTATGATGGAGGAGGCAGGAGACGAAAAGATAAAAAAATGAATGAGATAATCACATAATAAATAGATGAAAAATGAATCAAACAAGAAATGAGAGAAGAAACGAAAACGTAAATAGAACATGACAAATAAGAAGCAAATTAGCGATGAGGCAAAATAGACAGCGAGAACAGTGAATAACAGGACGGATAATAGATTTAGCAGAATGGCCTAACCGAACGGGACAGGCGACGAGACGAAAGTGATGCAAAGATAAGAAGGAAAACAAGATGATGCATAATAAGAAATTGGATAAAAGACATTCAATAAAATATAGTAGCGTGAGACGAGAGAAACTGAAGGATAAAGGGGGTGAGAAGGAAGATATAATTAACACGTAAACGGAAACTAATAAAAATAGTAAGATGTACGTTGCATAAATCAGTAAAAAAAAAAAAATTAAAAAGAATAAAAAAAAAATAAAAAAAGAGAGAATGGAAAATTGTATTAAGATTTCAATTGGAAAAACATCAAAGGATATGCCGACAAATGAAAGGGAATTAGGTGACAGCTACCGAAATTTGAATATGTCATTTCTTAAACACTGACGATACCGAAAATAGTAACAAGAGGTTGAAAATTAATTTGAGAGAATTGTGAAAAATAAAATTATTATGATATATATATATATATATATATATATACTATATATATAGTATATATTTATATATAAAAATATATATCATATATATATATATATATATATATATATATATATATATATATATATATTATATATATGTATTATATTGCTGATATAATAAACAATGTAAAGTATAAAAGAACGAGTATAAAGTTGCCAAAATACATAACCAGTGCACATATATATACTACACGCACGGAGTACGAGCAGAAGCAACTGCACGTCGCACGTCAAAGGCACGAGAAGTACGCAGGCCAGACGTGCAAACACTAGCTGTATATTCTGAAATATTAATCAAGCCTTGGAACAACAATAACGAACCTCCTGCAAGGCTGGAGTAGAGAGAGAGAGAGAGAGAGAGAGAGAGAGAGAGAGAGAGAGAGAGAGATAGAGAGCATTCTATTTTTGTAGTCCACGGTATGAAAGAGCAGATTTAGACATGGAGGAAAGTCAAAGAGAAATACAGAGAGAGAGAGAGATAAATACGAGAGAGAGTGAGAGAGAGAGAGAGAGAGAGAGAGAGAGAGAGAGAGAGAGTAAAAGTAAGCTCTCTCTCTCTCCGGCCAACTGTTTTTATCTTTTAAGTTTTTTTTGAGTGAGATCCCGTTGTCTGAATTACAAATAGCAATCTTTTCGTCTCTCTTATCCTTGCTCACCCTTACCAACTCCTCGAAAAAAAAATAAATAAATAAGTGAATAAAAAATCAAAGCTAATAAATCCCTAAGCACTTCGCTCGCGGGATGGACGAGGGGGAGACGTAGTAGGGTATACTAATATATATATATATATATATATATATATATATATATATATATATATATTATATATATATATATATATATATATACTCTGCATCCTGTTCTTCAACCTTGTTTTTGCATCAACCTTTTACACAGATCTAAGACGCTGGAATGATCATTAAGACTTAACAAAAAACAAAATGAACGTGAGCTCTAAATACCTGTGGATCAACTACTGGCACAAAAACCTTACCACAGGAAGTAGAATCAAAGAAATCGTAATTTGCAATTCAAATATGCACTTACATCATTCCTGCTCAATGTTCAACTTCCACACGGCTGAACGTACCTGAAATAAAATAAATATTCTTTAGTTTTACAAACGCTGATGAGGAATCATACACGTTATGTATTTGCCCACCTATCTCTGAATATAACCCGTATTATATATTGAAATGCATAGTATTAAGCAAATATATACGTTCGTTTTGTGTATTTGCTACTCCATGTATTATCCAATAATAATAATAATAATAATAATAATAATAATAATAATAATAATACTGAAATGCATACAAAACATAGTATTAAGAAAAACATATATGTTCGTGTTTTGTATTTGCTACTCCATGTATTTTTTTTTTTTTTTTTTTTTTTGCTCTCATCAGTCCTCCAATTCGACTGGGATGGGTATTTATAGTGTGGGGTTCCGGGTTGCATCCTGCCTCCTTAGGAGTCCATCACTTTTCTTACTAGGTGTGCCGTTTCTAGGATCACACTCTTCTGCATAAGTCCTGGAGCTACTTCAGCCTCTAGTTTTTCTAGATTCCTTTTCAGGGATCTTGGGATCGTGCCTAGTGCTCCTATGATTAGGGGGTACGATTTCCACTGGCATATCCCATATCCTTCTTATTTCTATTTTCAGATCTTGATACTTATCCCTTTTTTCCCTCTCTTTCTCTTCAACTCTCGTGTCCCATGGTATTGCGACGTCAATGAGTGATACTTTGTTGATTGACAAAGTCAAGAAGAAAGTATCACTCATTGATGTCGCAATACCATGGGACACGAGAGTTGAAGAGAGAGGGAAAAAATGGATAAGTATCAAGATCTGAAAATAGAAATAAGAAGGATATGGGATATGCCAGTGGAAATCGTACCCATAATCATAGGAGCACTAGGCACGATCCCAATATCCCTGAAAGAAATCTAGAAAAACTAGAGGCTGAGTAGCTCCAGGACTCATGCAGAAGAGTGTGATCTAGAAACGGCACACATTAGTAAGAAAAGTGATGGACTCCTAAGGAGGCAGGATGCAACCCGGAACCCCACACTATAAATACCACCCAGTCGAATTGGAGGACTGTGATAGAGCAAAAAAAAAAAAATAAATAAATAAAAAATAAATAAATAAATAAATAATAATAATAATAATATCTTATTGAATTTATCTTATAAAAATTTTTCTCTATTTTTCTGATAATTCGTTTCTCAGAAATATAGTGAAAATTCTTTATAAGATAAATTCATTAGGTTACTTCTGGCATTCTTTTCAATAAGACATCATGCATCCAAGAAGCTCTGCACCCTGCTAATAATAATAATAATAATAATAATAATAATGGAGAGGAAGAAGCGAAGGGCTTAGTATTTACACCAGTTACTGGTGCTCAAAGGCCTCCATCATCTCACCCCCCCCCCCCCCCACCCAAACCTGCCATCGAGCCCTCGACACCACTTAACGCTGCTCTCCGGTGCCTTTGGGCGGTGTTCCACGAAGAGGATAGTGAATCCTAGTGAATCCTTTCGGTCCAAGCGCCGTTAAACAAAGAAATCTCAACGGCTGAGTTAGGGAGACCCTCAAGAAGGACTATTTTATTGTATGAGTAATGAAATAAAGCTTTGTTTACACAGTAGTCGTTAAGAAGCAAAAAGAACTGTTTTATTGTAAAAATAATGACAAAACAATGTATTCTTTATACAGTAGTCGTATAGAAGAACGAAGGACTGTTTTCTTGAATGAATAATGAAATAAAGCTTTGTTTATACAGTAGTCGTATAGAAGCAAGAAGGACAATTTTATTGTATGAGTAATGAAATAGAGCTTTTTTATACAGTAGTCGTATAGAAGCCAAAAGGACTATTTTATTGTACGAGCAATGAAATAAAAGCTTTGTTTATAAAGTAGTCGTATAGAAGCAAGAAGGACTGTTTTATTGCTTAACTATAATGATAAAAATAAAGCTTTGTTTACACAGTAGTCGTAAAGAAGCAAGAAGGACTTTTATTGCATAAATAATGATAAAATTAAGCTTTATTCATACAGTAATCGTATAGAAGCAAAAAAGGACTGTTCTATTGTTCATGTTATTGAACAAATAATGAAAAAAAAATATTCCCGATTGATACAGTAGTAAGCAACCTAAAAGGAATGTTTTATTGAATAAATAATAAAATAAACAAAGCTTTATTGATACAGTAGTTGCAAAGAAGCAAAAAGGACTGTGTTTTATTGTATGAAAAATTAAGATTTGTTTATACAGTGTGAAAAATATATGAGTATTCATGTACGTATGTAGTATACCTATCATCACTCAGCATAGGAACGGAGAGCAAAATTTTTGAAACGCTCACAACCAATTTAATAATTAAAAACTCCACTGAAAAGTTCCTGACTATTCTGAATATGAATCATGGTTGAGACGGAAAGAGAGGAAAAAAAACTATTATCAGAGTGAAAAGTGAGTTGCAACGTTCAAACTTTTACTTAAAATGTTATAAAAAAAATCATCACAGATTATTCAAGTTTAAAGACGAGTGTTGCAAATTATCATGAGAATGAGCAACATCATCAAAGATGCAAACTATTATGAATACGAATCCCAGCGGTTAATTATGAAACTATCATGTAAATGAATCATATAAGGCAAAATCTACTTTTAAAACGAATAAGGAATTAATATTCACAACCATTATAAGAACGAACCGCCCGGTTAGAT
>NC_087210.1:82060767-82075767 GCF_015104395.2 Macrobrachium nipponense | reverse complement strand
TCTATTCAAGATTTTTTTTTTTTTTAAGAAACTGTTGCTTGATCAATTGAATTCAGGATGTGGTTCTCTTTTGATTAAAGGCACAAACTTATTATTCTCATCTTCCTGGAATTACTTTCATTCTCAGCTCATTATTTGTTTCCTAAGACCATCGTTCACAAATCTCGCCTCCTTCTTTATATATATATATCCGTAAAATACCCATACCCAAATCTGGATCATACCAATAACTAATATACCCTTATCCATACCGTGCCCGTGCCCATATCCATACCCATACCACACCCATACTCATATATGTATCATATCCGTACCCATACCCAATCTGTACCGTACTTATAGTATACCCATTCCCATATCTATACCATACTCATGCCTATACCTATACTATAACCCAAATATATAATATATATATATATATATATATATATATATATATATATATATATATATATATTGCAAACATAAAATAATTGCCAAGGTAAAAAATTGAAACTACACACACACACACACACACACACACACACACACACACACACACACACACACACACACATATATATATATATATATATATATATATATATATATATATATTGCAAACATAATATAATTGCCACCGTAAAAAATTGAAAATACACACACACACAACATACATACATACATATATCTATATATATATATATATATATATATATATATATATATATATATATATATGAGTGTGTGTGTGTATGCTATCAAAAAACCCATATGAACCGACTCTACATCTTTCCAATAAATACATCCCAATGCAAGAAAAACACCTGCTTCAAGCTATGAATCATTAAGCACTAGCTACAGACTATTTATACGTAAAACGAAATCACCGAACAGCAATGTACGATTCAGCAATTACACTTCATTATCCCAATTGAGCCCCAAAGCCAACTCATCCCAGCCAGCAGGTGTTCCGAGGACCAGGAGCAGGAGAAACAGTAGTAGAGGTAGGAAGTAGCAGAAGCAGAAGTAGGGAAGTGGCATTATCACTCCATTCCACCTCGCCAAGATAATACAGAAACCGACGTAACATATTACGAGATTAATGATCGTAATCAGAAATTTCCCGCCGAACATATGTACGGGACGCTGCTGCCTGCTCCTTCTGCTGAAGGAACCCCCCCCCCCCCCCGGCCGGCCATTCCCCTCTCTCAGCCACTAACCTCCCCCAACCCCAACCCCACCATGGCCCCTTTCTTTGCATTCTAAATTAAACACGTATAACGCTTAAGCTCACAAATGAATCACAAGGGTTAAAGGATGAACGGTTTAATAATCTGCTTCCGAGCGATGTGAAGCAGCATAGTAGTAGAATGAATCCATGTATACACACATTCATACATAAGAATATACATTAATACATGGAATAAGAGCAAGGAGAGAGAGAGGTATCAGAAGAGAGAGAGAGATGAGAAGAGAGAGAGAGAGAGAGAGAGATACGATTGTCATAAGAGTACCCTCAGCCATATCGATTGAAAGGAATATTCCCAGAAAGAGAGAGAGAGAGAGAGAAGAGAGAGAGGCTGAAGTCCCAAGAGGGAAGGGATCTTGACTGAACCTCTAACCTCTGCAAGTGCAGAGCCTGAAGGAGGTAATATTAAAAACCAATACTGGCGGAGAGACCGGAGTGGACGGGGTAGGGGGGCGCATCATCTGGTGTACTCGTCTAACTTTTATTGATGACGGAGCGGTGAACCCCACTATAGTCCACTATATACTATACTATACTATACTATACTATAGTATACTATACTATACTATTCATCTCGAGTGTCTGCTAAAGTTCTTTGGTCAAGAATTTATTGTGCATTTATCGCGTTGAATATATATGCTGTCTGACAATCCCAAATTTGATGTGAATTTTTTTTTACTGACAACATAAAACCGTTCATAATTGATTATGTTTCTTCTCAATTTATACAATTGAATCTACCCTGCTTGACAATTCTGATTCTCATCCATCTTTGGAGTCAGTTTCTCTATGTTTGCAATTTAATTTAACCTACTATGATACAACTCCATACTACCAAGCGCAAGATACAATGATGTCAACTCACTGATATGAAATAAAAAAAAACTCTCATCCTCTTGTGATATGGATCCTATGAAGATGAAGCAGTAATCTCTCTCTCTCTCTCTCTCTCTCTCTCTTCTCTCTCTCTCTCTCTCTCTCTCTCTCTCAGATACTGTAAAATCTGTTATGAAACCTACATACAGACTGCGTAAAAGTCAGCCTACTTACTCCAAAATGGATAAAAATGCACAATAATCCATTACAGTTTGTGCTGTCATCTTCAAACATTCATTCCGTACATCAATGATAAGCCATATCACGAAACAGTGATGAATGCATTTGAAGGCATTATATGCATTATGAATACATTATTTGTGCAATCGATGGTAGATAAAATTATGAAAATCACTGGGAGAGAGAGAGAGAGAGAGAGAGAGAGAGAGAGAGAGAGAGAGAGAGAGAGAGAGAGGAGGAGGAGGAGGAGGAGGAGGAGAAGAAGAAGACGAAGAAGAAATATAAAGTTCAAGACAAAAACAAAAAACATAAAAAAAATAACCCTAAGCGATTTTCCACGCATGCGCGTTAACGGCAATTTACCGCTGTTCCTGGCACTCCAAGTCCTTCTTTTATTTGTCTTTCATCACGCCATCACTAAAGCAATTGTCACACATACCCGGACCGCTAGGAGGAAAGGATATGGAACACACTTTCAAGGGCATAATCCCTTTAAACTGACTGACTCTCCAGCATGGGCGGATAAATGTTGCCCGCGACGAAGTTAGCCAGTCGACGACAACAACGTTTGTAACACTGAAAACATTCGGAATTTATGCCAGGTGGGCTATTAAGTGATAAAGCCTGTATTCTTTTGAGAGAGAGAGAGAGAGAGAGAGAGAGAGAGAGGAGAGATGAGAGAGAGAGGAGAGATTTTCTAGCAGTCTTATTTTACTGTACGTGATCAGAGCCCGTATTAATTTGTAGCTGATACACACACACACACACACAAACACACACACACACACATATATATTATATATATATATATATATATATATATATATATATATATATATATATAATATATATATATATATATATATACAGAGAGAGAGAGAGAGAGAGAGAGAGAGAGAGAGAGAGAGAGAGAGAGAGAGAGAGAGAGAGAGATATTATGTTTTCTTTACTAGAAAAGATAGAGAATTGTACCTTTCTTTACTTGAGAGAGAGAGATTCTGTATCTTACCGACTTGAAAAGATTAACCTATATTCATTATCGACCACTAGCCCTCTTTGGAGGGGTGTACTAAACATCAGCGTACAGGCGTCGTCGCCTGCGCGTGCGAAAGCACTCAGCTGACAAGACATTACAGATTGAATGAACAGGAGAAGGATGAATACGCATTTTAGCTTTGAATCTGTAATTCACTTTCCACGATTCTTTTACTTTTTATAAGTCGCGGAAAGCTAAGAGAACAATCTTGCTTCCTCCTCACTGTGGATAAATAGGGGAGAGAAATGCATTCCTCTCTCTCTCTCTCTCTCTGTCTCTGTCTCTGTCTCTGTCTCTCTCTGTCTCTCTTCTCTCTCTCTTAATATGGAGCGGAAGTAACTCCGTTCATGGAAAAGCACTGAAGCTTCAAATCTGGAATATAACGAGTCAAGTACAATCCCTCTAATAAAAGAATGGCGACCCACCCGAATTGAGAACATAAATACATGACATATTTCACGCCCACTACAGAATGGAATTATACCCATTACGTAGGCATTCAATAAAGTATTAACGTACAATCATACACCCAACTGGATAATGTGTTGGTTTCTTTCACATTCAATTTAAACTGAATAACCAGAGGCAATGTATACAGTATAAAGAAACTCTTGATATATATATATATATATATATATATATATATATATATATATATATATATAGTATGCTTATATCATGAACGTGAAGTATAGAAAATTAAAAATGCATTTACATTCATTTTCTATAGTTCACGTTTATATCCTCAGGACAGTCGAACTATATACAATGACCATACTTCTATTTAATATTTTTATTTTTTACCTTCGCGAAAAAAAAACCTAAATGCAAAAATACAACATTCTGTAACAACAATATAGCCGGTTTCCCTATTGGCATTCTCTACAGTTTCCATAATCTTACCTACAGATAAAATAAAGAAATCATCTTCAATAAAAAAAAAAGATGCACCGTTGCTACAATACTACAATGACTAAAGCAAAAATTATCAAATAACCTCTGAACGGAATTGTTAATATCTAGAAAATAACATTTACAAGCATGAGGTATTTTTTTAAATGCGTCAGTCGACGAGAAGAAAAATTTTGGACCAAGTCGGGGGAAAAAAGTTAAGATGATAAAAAAAAGAAATAATTTTGAACTCGAACACAGCAATGAGCGCGCCTCTTAAAGGAATTATGCAAATGAAACACAGGGAGAGAATTTCAAATATGGTGCCATTTTCAAATTTCACACTGAAGTTTCATGCAAGAATGACGTTTTCATATTTTCAATTAAAATGTCATTACACGAATGACACTGAATTGCATGCGGCTTCAACCTTGGTGTCATATTCAACATTTAAATTGAAATTTCATTCACGAATGACACTGAAGTACACGGGGCTTAAACCTTGGTGTCATATTCAACTCTTACATTAAAATTTCATACACGAATGACACCTTGGTGTCATATTCAACATTTAAATTAAATTTCATACACGAATGGCACTGCAGTACACGGAGCTTAAACCTTGGTGCTACATTCAACATTTAAATTAAATTTCATACACGAATGGTGTCATATTCAACTCTTACATTAAAATTTCATACACGAATGACATCGAATTAAACGGGTCTTAAACCTTGGTGTCATATTCAACTCTTACATTAAAATTTCATACACGAATGACATTCAATTACATGGGGATTAGCCCTTGGTGTCCTTTTCAAATTTTAAACTGAAATTTCACTAAAAAAAATGACATTAAATCACATGGACTTTAAATAAGATATTTTTTTTTTAAAAATAAACACAATGCTTTCAGTGTTTTCAACATTCTATTTTCATTCTGTTTCCTGGAGAGAGAGAGAGAGAGAGAGAGAGAGAGAGAGAGAACTACACGAAATAAGATTGTATAATGTTTACCTAGTGAACTAGCCAACCAGTTCTCCTCTCTCTCTCTCTCTCTCTCTCTCTCTCTCTTTTTTTCTCAAGTTGCATTCTCTGCAGAACGTGTCCAGAAGTTGGAAGATTAGCGGAGAGAGAGAGAGAGAGAGAGAGAGAGAGAGAGAGAGAGAGAGAGAGAGAGACGGGAGCCTGAACGAGAGAGAGAAGAGAGAGAGAAGTCAATAAACTGAACCATAAAGAAAATACACGAAAGAAAGACATACCACACACTTCAAAGAGCATCGCAGGTGGGAATGGCACTACATGAATAGTTTTGACTCACTTTAAATAAAAAAAAACATTGAATACGAAATGAACTAACACCTAACTCAACGAAGTTATCAAGTATCATCAGAGTCGTTATCAACTATTCACTATTAACTATGAATTATTGGGCTTTTCTTTCTGCATCGAATGAAAAAGTTACAAAAATATAAAATTTCAAGAAACGAAATCACATAAATGCAAAAAGATACTGAAAATTTAATATGAAACCCTTATCTATTTTCATTACTCTGGCAATTTCACGACAAAAAAAATCTGACCTATATAACAATCAACATATATCTGTGTATACATATATGAAGTTATACATTAAGAGAAAAATTTTAAGGAAGGCCTTGGAAATACCTTTTATAGTAACAGTCCATAATTCTACCACCAATCAAATATAGAATGTTATTTCAAACCGACAGGAATCTGTATTATGGTTCAGCATTTATTTTTTCTGAATTAATTTTTTCTAGATTACTCCGGCTACTTATCAAATGTTCATTTATCCTTTTAGATTATACATCGTCCTTCTTTCCGTAAATGATTTTTGTCACAAGTTTTCAGGTGAAAACTCACTCGGTTAGATACCGGTTCATATTTTACCTTGAAATAGAATCATGACGGAGAAAAACAACACAACTACCAACAGTTTTATAGAGAAATGGAGCTGGTAAATTTACTATTTAGGGGTCATTTTAATGAAAAAAAAAAAAATCTACAACTCCAGCTCTTATTTAATGGTGCTTTAAAGGTTGCATGTGAAATACGTGTGTTTTTGTGTTCGGTAATATGAAAGCTCTTGTCGTTATTACTTCTTAGTTCCTCCAGCTTTGATACGTAACAAAGAGAAGGTCGCCAATCCAATGATTGGTCCCTTTTACGAAAGTTTATGCTGAAAATATTTCTCCTGTGTGTGTGTGTGTGTGTGTGTGACATATTCAAGCTTTGTAAGAATAAGAATATCATCTGTTTATGTAATTACGACCGAGGTGGATAGAATACTGGCTCGCTAGCCGTATGGCAAATGGGTACCATATGACGTCACGCGTGTGAGGATAGAAAACGGGACCTCGGCGTAATTCGCCTGAGCTCATTCATCTTGATAGCGACAAGGATTTATTGGAAACCCAGTGTAAAGAGGTTTTTTTTCAGGATCCCCGTGTTTCAATAGTCATTTTCATGTATGTCATTTACATATATATATATATATATATATATATATATATATATATATATATATGTGTTTATTATTTATAATATATATAGCATATATATGTATATATTATATTATATATATATATAATATAATATATATATATATATATATATATGTGTGTGTGTGGTGTGTGTGTGTGTGCAAAGGTTAAAATCATAGATCATTCCCAAGGGAAGAACCCACCACCACCACCACATCATTCCATTTCCCCTTTAAGCAGTTGACCACTTGAGTCCCCCCAAAGGGATATTTGAATGCGAAATGAACTGATTGGCGATCTCTGTTCTCGTCTGGCCTTGTTGGGCGTGACGTTTCCTTGGTGTTGGTGGTGTTGATGATGATGGGTTGAAGGTGACGTCATGTTGGTGGAAAAGTTTGGAAATCATGAAAGGTAGGGGTGTTAACATTTAGATAATGTCACAGCCTCACAGAGGGTGTCGTGTAATTGGAACTAAAGAACTTCAAGCGAAAGTGCATTCTTAATACTATTCTTCTTGCATTTTGTATCAATTTTTTTTATCTATACATTTATTAATTTTTTAAATAATTGGTATCTCCTCTCTCTGTATTTCCCTTTACCTCCTCTTTATTTCATCCTAATGAACAGCGTATTCTTTGTAAGCTTGAATTTCATGTCAGTGGGGGGCCTGTGTGGTGGGCGTGTTCCATATGAGTGATTTCTAGCCTCTGAATAATAATAATAATAATAATAATAATAATAATAATAATAATAATAATAATAATAATAATAATAATAATAATAATAATAATAATATGCTGGAAGTCAACCCTCTTTTATTAAAAGTAGTTGCTGCCTCAACTGCGTTAATTTGATAAAGGTTCTTCTCTATTTTTCTAATTATTGTTTTAAAACAATAATTAGAAAAATAGAGAAGAACCTTTATCAAATTAACGCAGTTGAGGTAGCAATTCCTTTTAATAATAATAATATAAAATAAATAATAATAATAATAATAATAATAATAATAATAATAATAATAATAATAACCAGGAAACATATGACAATACACAAAGCACTACACCCAAGAGCAAATACGGACAGACTATACAACACGAAAGGAAGGAGGGAGAGGACTACTCAGTATAGAGGACTGCGTCAACATCGAAAACAGAGCACTGGGGCAATATCTGAAAACCAGTGAAGACGAGTGGCTAAAGAGTGCATGGGAAGAAGGACTAATAAAAGCAGACGAAGACCCAGAAATATACAGAGACAGGAGAAAGACAGAAAGAACAGAGGACTGGCACAACAAACCAATGCACGGACAATACATGAGACAGACTAAAGAACTAGCCAGCGATGACAATTGGCAATGGCTACAGAGGGGAGAGCTAAAGAAGGAAAACTGAAGGAATGATAACAGCGGCACAAGATCAGGCCCTAAGAACCAGATATGTTCAAAGTACGATAGACGGAAATAACATCTCTCCCATAGTAGGAAGTGCAATACGAAAAGTGAAACCATAAACCACATAGCAAGTGAATGCCCGGCACTTGCACAGAACCAGTACAAAAGAGGCATGATTCAGTAGCAAAAGCCCTCCACTGGAGCCTGTGCAAGAAACATCAGCTACCTTGCAGTAATAAGTGGTACGAGCACCAACCTGAAGGAGTGATAGAAAACGATCACGCAAAGATCCTCTGGGACTATGGTATCAGAACGGATAGGGTGATACGTGCAAACAGACCAGACGTGACGTTGATTGACAAGGTCAAGAAGAAAGTATCACTCAATTGATGTCGCAATACCATGGGACACCAGAGTTGAAGAGAAAGAGAGGGAAAAATTGGATAAGTATCAAGATCTGAAAATAGAAATAAGAAGGATATGGGATGCAGTGGAAATCGTATACCCATAATCATAGGAGCACTAGGCACTGATCCCAAGATCCCTGAAAAGGAATCTAGAAAAACTAGAGGCTGAAGTAGCTCCGGGCCTCATGCAGAAGAGTGTGATCCTAGAAACGGCACACATAGTAGAAGAGTGATGGACTCCTAAGGAGGCAGGATGCAACCCGGAACCCCACACTATAAATACCACCCAGTCGAATTGGAGACTGTGATAGAACAAAAAAAAAAAAAAAAAAAAAAAAAAAAAAAAAAAAAAAAAAAATAATAATAATAATAACAATAATAATAATAATAATGAAACTTACCATAAAGTTATAATCCTTGTCGTTTTTCTCAGTTATTGGGTGATGTCAGTCAATCTGAGAGGACTGACGTCACATTGCTTTGAGGTCAGTCGTGTCGTCAGAGTTGGGACTTGAATCTTTCAAGGGAGTATGGAAGGCTTCTTCAAAGCATTTAGTATATATATTGACACATGTTGTTGTCTCATTATCATTTTATCTCCACACTTTGTGCAGCTCTGTGGTTTTTGGTCTATATTCATTTAATATCCTTGATAACCCCGTATGAAATAAAACTAATAATGAAAGTGTTTTCTTCATATATATTGCAGTGTTGGTCTGTGATGATAAATTGAGATGCTTTGAATGAGAAGTGAATTGAAAGGGAAGTCGTTCTTCAGTGACCTTTGACTTTTTTTTTTTTTTTTTTTTTTTTTTAGATATTGAGATTTATGGCAAGCATATAACCTCCAGATTTAAATTGTTCGGGTATTTTTTTTTCTTTTTTCTTTTAGATTTTTCAATCTTTTTTTATTTCTTGTGGAATGAGGGAAGGTCACTATTCATTTAGAAATATAATTTTGTTGACAATTTTAGAATTTTAGTTTAATTGAGCTTTTTTGCATCCTTGTTGATGGAAAGTCCTTCGCCTTCCCCCTGTTTGACGACCGAATATAGATTTATTTCAAGCAAAAATATTTTTAGTTTTTTTTTTATTTTAATTTTCAGGTAAGAGAAATTCGTCCGTATGTGTTCGAAGTCTTGGAAGCAACTGTAAGTCTTTAATGTTGTTGTGTTGCACCTATTATTAACATTATATATATATATATATATATATATATATATATATATATATATATATATATATATATGTATATATAGTATATATATATATATATATATATATATATTATATATATATATGCTATATCTATGAACGTGAAGTATAGAAATTAAAAATGCATTATACATTAATTTTCTATAGTTCACGTTTATATCCTCAGGACAGTCGAACTATATACAATGACCATACTTCTATTTAATATTTTTATTTTTTACCTTCGCGAAAAAAAAAACCTAAATGCAAAAATACAACATTCTGTAACAACAATACAGCCGGTTTCCCTATTTGCATTCTCTACAGTTTCCATAATCTTACCTACAGATAAAATAAAGAAATCATCTTCAATAAAAAAAAAAGATGCACCGTTGCTACAATACTACAATGACTAAAGCAAAAATTATCAAATAACCTCTGAACGGAATTGTTAATATCTAGAAAATAACATTTACAAGCATGAGGTATTTTTTTAAATGAGTCAGTCGACGAGAAGAAAAATTTTGGACCAAGTCGGGGAAAAAAAGTTAAGATGATAAAAAAAGAAAAAAAAAGAAATAATTTTGAACTCGAACACAGCAATGAGAGCGCCTCTTAAAGGAATTATACAAATGAAACACAGGGAGAGAATTTCAAATATGGTGCCATTATCAAATTTCACACTGAAGTTTCATGCAAGAATGACGTTTTCATATTTTCAATTAAAATATCATTACACGAATGACACTGAATTGCATGCGGCTTCAACCTTGATGTCATATTCAACTTTTAAATTGAAATTTCATTCACGAATGACACTGAAGTACACGGGGCTTAAACCTTGGTGTCATATTCAACTCTTACATTAAAATTTCATACACGAATGACACCTTGGTGTCATATTCAACATTTAAATTAAATTTCATACACGAATGGCACTGCAGTACACGGAGCTTAAACCTTGGTGCTACATTCAACATTTAAATTAAATTTCATACACGAATGGTGTCATTTTCAACTCTTACATTAAAATTTCATACACGAATGACATTCAATTACATGGGGATTAGCCCTTGGTGTCCTTTTCAAATTTTAAACTGAAATTTCACTAAAAAAAATGACATTAAATCACATGGGACTTTAAAATAAGATATAAAATAACACAATGCTTTCAGTGTTTTCAACATTTTATTTTCATGCTGTTTCCTGGAGAGAGAGAGAGAGAGAGAGAGAGAGAGAGAGAGAGAGAGAGAGAGAGAGAGAGAGAGAGAACTACACGAAATAAGATTGTATAATGTTTACCTAGTGAACTAGCCAACCAGTTCTCCTGAGGATTCACCTCTCTCTCTCTCTCTCTCTCTCTCTCTCTCTCTCTCTCTCTCTCTCAAGTTGCATTCTCTGCGAGCGATTAACCTTGAATGATTTGCAGACGTGTCCAGAAGTTGGAAGATTAGCGGAGAGAGAGAGAGAGAGAGAGAGGAGAGAGAGAGAGAGATAGTCAATAAACTGAACCATAAAGAAAATACACGAAAGAAAGACATACCACACACTTCAAAGAGCATCGCAGGTGGGAATGGCACTACATGAATAGTTTTGACTCACTTTAAATAAAAAAAAAACATTGAATACGAAATGAACTAACACCTAACTCAACGAAGTTATCAAGTATCATCAGAGTCGTTATCAACTATTCACTATTAACTATGAATTATTGGGCTTTTCTTTCTGCATCGAATGAAAAAGTTACAAAAATTAAAATAAATAAATTTCAAGAACGAAATCACATAAATGCAAAAAGATACTGAAAATTTAATATGAAACCCTTATCTATTTTCATTACTTGGGCAATTTCACGACAAAAAAAATCTGACCTATATAACAATCAACATATATCTGTGTATACATATATGAAGTTATGCATTAAGAGAAACATTTTAAGGCCTGGATACTTATAGTACAGTCCATAATTCTACCACCAATCAAATATAGAATGTTATTTCAAACCGACAGGAATCTGTATTATGGTTCAGCATTTATTTTTTCTGAATTCGCCTAAGAAGGAAAGTTTAATTACGATAAATTATTATTCTCGTTGCCCTCCACTTCTACATTTTGCGTGCACACACACATACACACACACTATATCACCAGATTTAACATATGTGTTCTAGGGTGGAAAAATAATTAACAGTCAGTTAAAACTAATACACGATTTGTATGAAAAAATATTTCCCAGTAGTATTATATTGGATTATTCTTTAATAATCTAAAATCCCATGAGATAACTTTGGGACATTCTCTCGATTTGCCCATTGAAGATTTTTTTGTAGTCTAAACTGAAAGAATGAAAAAGATCATTAAACTTCAACAGACTTGAATCTCATGAGGGAACTTGAAAACCACTCTCTCTCTCTCTCTCTCTCTCTCTCTCTCTCTCTCTCTCTCTCTCTTTGTGTAACGCAATTTTACTTAGCATTATGAATTGACAGAATGAAAGATATGATCGAGTTTTATTAGACTAAAATCTCACGAGAGAGCCTTAATGCAGCTACCCCCCCCCCTCGCACTCTCTCTCTCTCTCTCTCTCTCAGTTATTAGTCGCATCCAGAGAGAGAGAGAGAGAGGGCGCCGACGCAGCTGGTAGAAAACGTACCCTAGCTGCGACTACAAACATGTTCTCGCTGGTACCATCTGTCGGGGTTCAGTCTTAATTTGGGAGTGATTTTCGCACCCCCCCCCCCCCCCCCCCCCAAATAAACCCTACCCCACCACCGACACCTCCCTCAGCTAGAGAGAGAGAGAGAGAGGTAGCTGCTTTAAGGCTCTCTCGTGAGATTTTAGTCTAATAATACTCTATCATATCTTTCATTCTGTCAATTTATAATGCTAAGTAAAATTGCGTTACGTAAATAGAGAGAGAGAGAGAGAGAGAGAGAGAGAAGAGAGAGAGAGAGAGAGAGAGAGAGAGTGATAAATTTTTTCAAGATCACTAACGAGATTTTAGTCTGTTAAAGATTAATCTTATTTTTCATTCTATCAATTTATACTGATACAAAACACTTCATTGGGCAAATCGACAGAGAGAGAGAGAGAGAGAGAAAGGTACTTTCTTCCTTGTCGATTCTCTCTCTCTCTCTCTCTCTCTCTCTCTCTCTCTCTCTCTCTCTCAGCTAATATTACAAAATGATTTGGTACCTGAATATGGCAGCAATGTTTTGAACTACTGAAATATAAATGAGATCTATGAAAAAGCTCTCGTCAACGACGAACAGAAAAAAATGAGGCTCTAAACTTTAATACGAAGTTTCGATTAATAGAAAAGTATCGAAACACCATCTTCAACACACGGTACAACACCCAGAGTATTAAAGTTACTTGAAATTGTATTTACAATTCATTTTACCTGGCGTAAAACACTTATTTAAACAATATGAAAGCATAGTTGAAACATTTTACGTTAATATTTTTAAAGATCTATTAAATGTTTCTTCAGCACCAAAAAAAAAAAAAAAAAAAAAAAAAAATTAATAATAATAAAATAAAATAAAAGCGAGCATACAAATCATTATATACAAAATTCTAAGTAATTCACTGGATATCTCTTAGCAAACAATGTTAAAAAACGTATCATTTTAAGCAAAGCAAAGTGAAGAATAAGAATATGAAAAGCTTAAATCTATTTCAAGAATACGAGTCACGAGTCAAAGTATATTTAGAAAACCAACCACACCAACCATTTCTTATGTATAGAAAACGGATCACAGACATCAAAACAAAGCACAGAAAACGGATCACGGACATCAACACATCGGATTACGGATATGAAAACAAAGCTATATATATAAGGGATCGCGGATATCACAACAAAGCATAGAGAACGGATAAGTCCATCCAAACAAAGCACAGAAAACGGATCACGGATATGAAAACAAAGCATAAAAGGGATCGCATATATCAAAACAAAGCATAGAGAACGGTTACGTCCATCCAAAGCATAGAAAACAGATCAGGGACATCAAAACAAAGCATAGAAGACGGATCACGTCCATCCAAACAAAGCATAGAAAACGGGTCAAGGACATAAAAACAAAAGCATAGAAAACGGGTCACGGATATAAAAACAAAAGCATAAAAACCAGAATCCTGGGTCAGAAAACAAAGCATAGAAAACGAATCACGGACATCAAAACAAAGCATAGAAAACGGATCACGGACATATAAACAAAGCATAGAAAACAGATCAAGGACATCAAAATAGGGAATAGAAAACCAATCACGACCATCCAAACAAGGAATAGAAAACGGATCACGGACATCAAGACACGAAGCACAGAAAACGAGCCACAGAAAATAACAATCAATTTTGGTTTTGAAAATTCATCATATTCCGTCCTCTTGAAGATCGGCGCCTGGGAAAACCGCAACTGCTCTAATGCGATCTTCCATTTACGGATAAACACTTGGATATTTCTTTAAAAAAAAAAAAAAAAAAAAAAAAAAAAAAAAAAAACAAAAAAAAAAAAAAAAAAAAAAAAAAAACTTCGGGCGGGGAATCGAGGTTATATCCATCAGGGCAGAATTAAAGTGATGGAGGCATAAGAACATAAGCCCGGAGTTCTCAGCGCTAAAAATACTATTGGCAGATTATTACGGCCGCGGAATGAGAGTAAATACGAAAGGAAAATCTTTAAAAAAATTAAAAATAAATAAAAAAGGGTTTACGAATGAGACCTACTACGGTCATGAATTTATTTCATTTTATGAGGTGTTACCGTTTTGAGTCAAAGGCGAAGTTACCGTCTGAGATCGAGAGCCACTCAAGTGAAGAGTGATGATGAATAGCACCAAATGTAATTAGTTCAAAGTGATTACACATTCTGGAAATGAATACAAATCCCACGTCAAAAGGAGTACATGGGCACAAACTACTTAAGGGCCAAATCAGGATAGTTAAGATAAATATTATCAATACCCAAAAATGCCTAATAAACATCAGAATCACTTTAATTGAATGAAAATATCTGTCACTTGGAGAAGACTCAACTGCTGGGTCAGCAGAAGCAAGTAAACGAGGAGAGTCAATCAAAGCATGAGTCAAAGGAGTTATCAAGCAAACGAGACGAATATTATTCCAAAATATTTAAAGAGAATTCGGGTAAGACAAAAAAAAAAAGATGGGAATTATGAACTGGCGAGTCGAAATTACTAATCACTAAAAAGACGAATCGATATGAATCAAAAGTCGTCGACTCACAAGAGAACGACTCGCCAAACGGAAGCAAGTCATA
>NC_087210.1:82043267-82058267 GCF_015104395.2 Macrobrachium nipponense | reverse complement strand
GTATGCGTAAAATTTCCGGAAGTCTCGACTGAATCAATACGGTTGGTTACCTTATGTATATTCTCTTACGTATTACTAACCTAATACATTTGTATCAATTTATTCATTTATTTTCTTCTCTTTTAAATACGCGAAATCTCTACTTTCTACATGTTCTTTGGAAGCTTGAATTACAAGTCAATGTCCCATGTGGTGGTCTTGTTCCATATGAACAGGGTTCATCTTCTGAGTAATAATAATAATAATAATAATAATGATAATATTAATAATAATAAGAACAGTAGGAGAAGGAAAACCAACCTAAGCAAGGCATGGATAGACTATAAGAAAGCCCTCGACATGATACCACACACATGGCTAATAGAATGCCTGAAAATATATGGGGCAGAGGAAAAAAAAACACCATCAGCTTCCTCAAAAATACAATGCGCAACGAATACAATACTACAACCTGTGGAATAAGACTAGCAGAGGTTAATATTAGGAGAGGGATCTTCCAGGGCGACTCACTGTCCCCACTACTCTTCGTAGTAGCCATGATTCTCATGACAGAAGATGGATGCCGGGTACCAACTCAAGAAAAGAGGCAACAGAATCAACCATCTGATGTTCATGGACGGCATCAAGCTGTATGGTAAGAGCATCAAGGAAATAGATACCCTAATCCAGACTGTAAGGATTGTATCTGGGGACATCAGGATGGAGATTGGAATAGAAAAATGCGCCTTAGTCAACATACAAAAAGGCAAAGTAACGAGAACTGAAGGGATAAAGCTACCAGATGGGAGCAACATCAAACACATAGATGAGACAGGATACAAATACCTGGGAATAATGGAAGGAGGAGATATAAAACACCAAGAGATGAAGGACACCATCAGGAAAGAATATATGCAGAGACTCAAGGCGATACTCAAGTCAAAACTCAATGCCGGAAATATGATAAAAGCCATAAACACATGGGCAGTACCAGTAATCAGATATAGCGCAGGAATAGTGGAATGGACGAAGGCAGAACTCCGCAGCATAGATCAGAAAACCAGGAAACATATGACAATACACAAAGCACTACACCCAAGAGCAAATACGGACAGACTATACATAACACGAAAGGAAGGAGGGAGAGGACTACTAAGTATAGAGGACTGCGTCAACATCGAGAACAGAGCACTGGGGCAATATCTGAAAACCAGTGAAGACGAATGGCTAAAGAGTGCATGGGAAGAAGGACTAATAAAAGAAGACGAAGACCCAGAAATATACAGAGACAGGAGAATGACAGACAGAACAGAGGACTGGCACAACAAACCAATGCACGGACAATACATGAGACAGACTAAAGAACTAGCCAGCGATGACACATGGCAATGGCTACAGAGGGGAGAGCTAAAGAAGGAAATTGAAGGAATGATAACAGCGGCACAAGATCAGGCCCTAAGAACCAGATATGTTCAAAGAACGATAGACGGAAATAACATCTCTCCCATATGCAGGAAGTGCAATACGAAAAATGAAACCATAAACCACATAGCAAGCGAATGCCCGGCACTTGCACAGAACCAGTACAAAAAGAGGCATGATTCAGTGGCAAAAGCCCTCCACTGGAGCCTGAGCAAGAAACATCAGCTACCTTGCAGTAATAAGTGGTACGAGCACCAACCTGACGGAGTGATAAAAAACGATCACGCAAAGATCCTCTGGGACTATGGTATCAGAACGGATAGGGTGATACGTGCAAACAGACCAGACGTGACGTTGATTGACAAAGTCAAGAAGAAAGTATCACTCATTGATGTCGCAATACCATGGACACCAGTGTTGAAGAGAAAGAGAGGGAAAAAATGGATAAGTATCAAGATCTGAAAATAGAAATAAGAATGATATGGGATATGCCAATGGAAATCGTACCCATAATCATAGGAGCACTAGGCACGATCCCAAGATCCCTGAAAAGGAATCTAGAAAAACTAGAGGCTGAAGTAGCTCCAGGACTCATGCAGAAAAGTGTGATCCTAGAAATGGCACACATAGTAAGAAAAGTGATGGACTTCTAAGGAGGCAGGATGCAACCCGGAACCCCACACTATAAATACCACCCAGTCGAATTGGAGGACTGTGATAGGGCAAAAAAAAAAAAAAAAAAAAATAATAATAATAATATTTTATTAAAAACAGTGGCAGAATTCACAGAATTGATTTTATACAATATTCTTTCAATTCTCCTTGATTTGTCTTTCTGGCACGCTGGTATTATAAAGCAGCTGTCCAATATTTATCGTGCTGTAGGTTGTCAACGGAATTTCGGGCTGGTGTTATCAAAGGCAAACTAGTTATCAGGGACAGGCTGGGGTCGTCAACAGGTATATAGGTGTGTTTCGTAGGTCGGGAACAGGCCGTAGTCGTCAGGGGTCTATCCGGTATTCCTTGTTTTTCTTCTTGTCTGGTTTTTGAAGGCGTCTACATGTTTCGGCCACCTCGTTTGGCCACCTTCGGGACGGGATCGCTGAGTGCAATGGTCTGTGTAAGCAAGCAAGCAGGGGGGGATAGGATGGAGTGGGGTTAGCCCCTGGGGGGGCCCCAGAAAGAAGGTAAGGTTTGGAAGGGTTATAAGGTTTGGTGAAAGGAAGGTATTAGTGCTGGTGAGTAGGAATGGGAGAGACCCATTTGTCTTTTGTTGTTTAGTGTAGTGATTGTCTTGGGATTTGTAATGAGCTTTAAAGTTCCAATGTTGTATGAATTTGCTAGGAAGGCAGGTGGGCAAGGGTGTTAGTCAGAGTTAGTTGCTCAATCAGGCTCTTTATTGGTATCGTCCTCTCTCCCCCCCTCCCTTGGTGGGGGTGGGTGGGAATGAGAACTCAAACCACGTTGTATTGCTACATTTGTGTTATGTCCACTTGTTAGTAACTTATGCTATTTCGGGCTTGCGTCCCGTGTAGGGTTAGCTAAGCAAATGTTCCAGACTCCTTGCTCTTCTAGGACTGCTTTTCCCCTTTATTCTTAGTAGATCGTTCTTGCAGATTACCTATTTATTTAAAGATTTGCTTTACTTAATTAAGCTAATTTAGTTCCCTACAGTTTACCTAATACCTAAACTAATTTACCTTAATTCTAAGTGCTTAATTCTAATCATTAGTTCTCAGGGAACTTGGGATTTTATTCCCATTTTATAATTAACTTAATTTAGTTCTCTACATTTTACTTATTGACATCTAAAACTAGTTCACCTTAATTCTAAGTACTTAATGCTATTCTTAATTCTAATTATTATTACCTTCCGGGTCCACACCCGGTTTGTTCCGATATTCCAGGGGTTCTCTTAGTTGTCGTTGTCACTGTCACTGTCCGTGTCCACAAAGATAGGATCGGGTAACCCATCTTGGGTGAACCTGGAAAGTCATCGCCACCAGAGGTGGGGTCTATAGTCTTCGTCGTCCAGGGAGATCAGGCTGTTGGTCGTTAGTTCTTCATCCTGGTCGGATAGCTTCTGCCATACCTTGTCTGCCAGACGGTAGAAACGGAAATTGATAGCTTCAATGCGGTATCTTGCATGAAGTCTTTCTGTTCCCCCGTCGCCCAGGTGTCGGTTGTTGCAGCCATCTATCCAACTCAGGACTCCGTTTTGGAATCTCTGTAGTCTTTGTCTGTCGCTGGTACTGAGTAAGCATGTCGGTATTATTGGGTATTCCAGGGCAGGTCTAATGAGCACCTTATATAGGTGGGCTTTAGTCTTGGGTCTAAGCTGCCCGAATCGTGCTAATTTAGCTTTGGTTACTCTAGCATCCCTGATCTTTTTCTTGATGTGTGAGAACATCCCGCATCGGGTTTAGGCGAGTCCGAGTACCTTAGCCTTATTAGCAAACGGTATTCATCTGTTGTCTACAATTACGTCTTCTGGTCTCAATGCTGATATTGAGAGCAGTTTGAACTTGTCCTGGTTGGTTTTTATTTTCCACCTTCTTTCATACTCATTGAGTTCTTTAATATGCTGTCCCGTCCGTAAGGCAAGCCTATGTCTACTTCTATCATTCGTCATTATGATCTGTGTCATGTCGTCCGCAAAGATAAGGCTGACACATCCTTCTTTCCCTTGTGGCATGTCATGTGTATAGAATATGTACAGCGTTGGGGAGAGAACGGATCCTTGCGGAACTCCGCTTCTCAGCTCAAAGGTCTCTGATATCTCTCCTTCAAAGGAGATGTCATTCTGTCTGTAGTCTAAGAAGTTACATAGTATTTTTGTCATTATGTCTGGTAGTTCTGAGTTGAGCAGCTTGTACTTCAGTCCGTCGTGCCAGACTTTGTCAAAAGCCTTTGAGACATCCCGACAAACAATGTTGGCTCTGCCTCGCCGACTCTGACTTAGTGCTAGCAGTTCGTGCATCGTAGCAATCGCTGTCTGAGTCCCTCGTTCTTGCCTGAATCCAAACTGATACTTTGGGAGAATTTCATTGTCTTCAAGATACATATTTAGTCGGTCCTTCAACAAGGTCTCCAGGATTTTCCCAGGCTTCCAAGAGAGTAATTGGTCGGTATTTCAGTGGGTCACAGGTATTTTTTAGGTCCTTGGGTGAAAGAATCATCCGTCCTCTCTTGAATTTAACTGGGAAATAGCCTAGACTAAGCGACATGTTATTAATATTATTAAAATCTAATAGTGAAATATCAAGTAATTTACTAAGAATTAGTTTGTTAATGCCAGAGATACCTAAAGCCTTGTTTTTGAACCTTTTGATGGTATTCTTTATGTCTTGAATGTCAAATTTACTAGTTAGATAGCTATCTTCATTCAAGCGAGTTAGGTCTGTCCGTTCATACAATGTTAGTCGGTCCCCTTCTGTTAGTAGGTGCTCAAGTACGTGTCTCTCGTTGTCAGAGTCAAAGTGTCGGTTGTCCTCTGGGGATATCTGGAAAATTTTTTCCCATACTCCCTTCATGAATCTAATTTTTCCAGAACTGTCTACAACCTTGTCCCCATTTTTGTCCAGTAAATAGTCTCATGGTCTTTTCATCGTACCCATAAGTCTTTTAATTTCCCTCCAGAATTTTTATTACATTTGTATATCCCAGAAGCCTTTCTGTAGTCTTTTGAACTCTTCAAAGATGAGATCTTGGATATATATTATGTCCTCAGTCATCTTGAATACCCAAAGTGGTCTTTATGTCGCTTTATATCTGTGTAATACCTTTGAAGAAGGTTTAACGCGTCACTACGTTTGGGCCCTGAGTTTAATTGTATTACTTTTCTTGGTATGGTGGTACTTATAGCAGTCAGGATGGTTGTAAACCAGTAGCCCAGTCTTTCGTCTACGTCATCTTTCGTCTTTCCATCCACATCATTTATGTCCACTCTGTCGTTGTCATATTTCACTTCTATATTTGACTTAAAGTCGTCCCAATTTGCTTGTCTATGATCAAATATCGTCCGGGGTTCTATTTTTATTGGTGTTGTCGAGAGGGTAACATGCAGGGGTAGATGGTCAGAAGTCGTTAAGTTCCCTCTCCTAGACATAATATTAAGGCAAGCATTCCTGTTGCGCAGTATTACGTCTGGTCTTCCTTTGTTACTGACCATAGTCGAAAAATCTGGCCCTAAAAACTTGAGCCTGTTATTGTTAATTAGTCTGCTTAATTGTATACCCCTTTGGTTAGTGTCATGCGTTGCAATAGTCGTATGTCTTGCATTTAAATCACCTATTAAGTAGGTGGGCATCGGTCTTCGTGCTAGGAAAAGGTAGTCTTGTAGGTAGATGTAGTCAGGCCTACATGGTATGTATGTCATTGCAATACTGATTGGTCCCAGTTCAGTCTCTATGGTTATACCTAGAGTGTCCTCAGTAAAGTCGAGCAGTGGTTTATGTCTGATGCTGTATTTGACTGCAACAGCAACACCAGCATGGTCCTCCCCAGCACTATTCTTCTGATACACTCGGTATCCAAAGAACTTGATGGGGGAATCATCCTGGATCCCTGTTGCATTCAGTAGCAAGACGTCTGGGTCGAGATGTCTAAATTCATTGTACACCTCTCTATGTCTATCTTTAGTTAACTTTAATACATTTAGCTGAATTATTTTTATTGTATTTAACATGAAGATGAATTTGATTTAAAAAAGCTTTATATAATTGGTTTGCTATTATACTCAGGAATATACTAAATATAGACATAGAGCTGTGGGTCTTTGTCTCTGTCTTCGGATAACCCCTGGTTTACCTCTT
This sequence comes from Macrobrachium nipponense, assembly GCF_015104395.2. Classification (NCBI taxonomy): domain Eukaryota; kingdom Metazoa; phylum Arthropoda; class Malacostraca; order Decapoda; family Palaemonidae; genus Macrobrachium; species Macrobrachium nipponense. The sequence continues at coordinate 82,052,052 of NC_087210.1, read as the reverse complement.
CCTTGGTTGCCTCTACGAACTTTATATGGGTTAGAGGAACACTTGCTTCCGCTATCAGGGTGTGTAAGATTGGCCTTATAGTTGACTGTGGTAGGTTGGTTTGTGTGAAACCCACACATTTTCCTTGTATGTATTTATCTATTATTTTAATTTTATTATCATCACTGGCGTGAAGGTCTTCATTCCAGTCTTCTGGATATACGATTTCTAGTTTACTGTCCTTAAATTTTTTAATATCCCGTTCCACCTCATCCATTTTACAGCCAACTTTCGAGCGTGTTGGTTTAGGTGTTCCTTCTTTTGTTCTTTTCCTCTTGGATTTTTCCATGTCCGTTTCTTCCTCACTCTCAGTGGCTTTTTCCGCTGCCCATTTTGTCACCGTGGGAGAGTCCTCCATTACTTCATATGAGCAGCTGGGTTCTGGGTTTTGTGTGGTGTGTTGGTTTGTTGTCTCTGCTGGAGCTTGAGTCTGGTTCATAGCCAATAATTTTTTCATTATTTGCTCTCCAGACGCCATCTGGGGAAACTTTACTTTCGGCAAATTGTTCATGGTGTAAAATTGGTCAATGGTAGTCTGGTAGGTGACTGGATTAGCCATATCCTGCATTGCTGCATAGATATGGCCGTTATTAACATACCAGAGGCTCATGTCGTTCTGCTGTTGGGGGAAGGATGCGGGTGTTTTGGAGTTGCTGGGTTGTGTGGGGCCAGTTACTGCAGTTCTGGCTGTAGCCTTGTTGGCCTCTATTTGCTTCATTTCCTCTGTTTTCTCTTTCAGGAGTTGTATCCTGATTGGGCATTTCCTGTCTTGCGTGGGATGGCCACCTTTGCAATTTGCGCATATTGGTGGGTTTGCTCAGTCTCGTGCCATGTGGCCCACCCCACTGCATTTGGCACAGATCATCTGTCTTGGGATGATACAGTTTTTCCTTAAGTGTGTATACACCAGGCAGTTCACACAGTGGGGCAGAGGTGGGCTGATCTCTTACTTGACGTTATTTGGTGGAATCGACTCATTGCTCTCTGGGCCATTTCTCTATTTTCGAACCTAACCTTAACCGTTCTAGTCCTAGGCCTTTCAAATTTGGATTTGAACGTGTACACATCAACTGCTCTTGCCCATGGTTGCCTATTCTGGATGCTTTCAATTAAATCTTCCTTCTTCCGTTTTGCTACCTGGTTGTCTACATATTTAAGTATTACTGATCTCAGTATGTTGACTTCTGGGGGTGTAATGATTGCAAATCCTTTATTTTTGAATTCATCGACAACCTCTTTTTCCACAAAGGCGTCCAAGTCTTCCTTCTTGATTGTGACATATAGGAAGTTTTCGTCTCCCTTGTTAACCATGTACGTATCTATTTTCGTTACCCCTGACAAACTGAAGATTTCGGATTTCCTCTCCTCAAAGTTTACCCCCTTCTCATCCTTAATCTTAACGGAAGGCATCCTTCCGGTACCTAATTACTAATTACCTACTCATGCATGTAGAGGGATGATACCTATAATCTGCATTATATTTTGCTACCATCTACTGTGGACTGTGTTGTGCTTGTTGCGTTATGTTGTATCAGAAAATTGAGTGAGAGTAATAAAAGTTGTTAATTAGTTGTCACAAGGAAGGGTGACAATTTCCCAGCCCTATGTCGGCACTGAAGTAGAGGCCAGGACGAAGACGACGACCTAGTACTGAGTTCGGATTTTAAAAAACCTCACGGGCCACTTCCCTCGAGTTCTAGGCAAGGTGTTAGTACTCCTAGAAAAAGAAAATCAAGAGAGGATGAGGGGAGGGGTGTGGGGCAGGGGGGGGGAGGATGTAGGAGAGAGGGAAGGATGGATGAATTTTGCTTATTGCCTGGCTACCGAATTGGCAGCAGTCATAAAAGTGGCTTGAAGCCTTTTGTGGGCAGCCAATGAAAAGGCAGCTCTCGCCGATCTGTTTCCACCAATGGGAGGCGAGATTAACTTCCTTAAAGCTTGGTTTCTCAAAAGAAGCTTGGAGACTTCAGCTGTCGGCCAATGAGAAGGTGGCTTTCTCTCCACCAATGGGGGACGAGTTTGTTTTTCTTCCAGCCACGGGAGCGCTCTCTGGACACGTCTGCTCACTGCAAGGTCTGCTGCTCGACCATCGATCTATCTGATCCTGATCAATGGTCTGTGTAGATGAATTCACGCTATTTATTGCATTCGGGTGGTTTGAAGAAATGGATACCTCACTTTTCATTGGGCAATGTCTGTATGTCACGAGCGATGTCATCAGGGGGCCCGTTGCTGGTTGGTTGTCCTCTTTGTGGGCGGAGCCTCATCCTTATTGGTGATGGTGGAGGCCCCTTCGAAGGGCGTGCTACCAGGTCGTCCTCAGGGCGAGAGCTTGAGCTTCGATCCCCCTCAGGGTTACTAGGGACGCCGTCAGGATGAGAGCTAACGCTTCTATCATCCTCAGGATCCCTCTGGTGCGATGGTCGTTGTGGGGCGTTGTCTGCTGCTCTCCTGATGGCGGTGGGGAGGAGGAAGGTCTCCTGTGTGACGTTCAAACTGGGCTTCTCCCTCCCGATGTGCAGTACTTCTAAGATTCGGAAACGACGTAGATCAGGTGCTAGGTCGATAACCTCGAAGTTACCGACGATGTCGCTGCGGTGGATTCTTTTATTATGTGAAGTCCTTGCATGATTAAATATTGTTCCTTCCTGCGCGTGACTGGAGATTTTCTTGGAGAGGCACATTGACGTCATCCCGATGTAAGTTCCGAGGCATCCTCGTATTGGGCACGTGTGTCTGTAGATGACGTTCGTCCTCTTCAAGGGATCCTACGACGGTGAGGGGTTATTCTTCATAATAAGGCTGCATATTTTCTTACTTGTATGAAATATGATCAAGTTGATCTGCTTGTTGTTGTCGGTCGGGGAAACGTGATTCTTGATTATTCCCCATAGGACTCGCTCGTCTTCTTTATATCGCCGATGGAAGGTACCCTTGTAGAAAAAATTAATTTTCTGCTGGGGGTCTGGGCGGGGTTCCTGTAGGTACCATTTCTCCATGCTTTTCCTGAAGACTTTCTGGATGCTGCAGTTGGTGTGTCCGTTGCTTACTAGGACCTGGGCTGCACGTTCCATCTCTTTATGGGTGTCTGCCCATGTTGAACAATGGGAAAGAGCTCTCCTGACGTAGGCGCTGATGGTGGAGTCCTTATAGCGTTCAGGGCATTCACTCTCGCCATTCAGACACATTCCCAGGATCGTGGGCTTCGTGTAGACCCTTGTAGCGAACGCACCCTCCTTCTGTTCAACCAGGACGTCCAAGAAGGGAAGACGGCCATCACGGCTATATTCGATGGTAAATCGTAAACAGCTGTGGGTATGGAAGGCTTGACGTATTTCCTCGATCTCCTCCATCGTTCCTGCTTGGATGAAGGTGTCATCTATATATCGTACGTATATAGATGGCTTCCTAATGCTCCTAAAGACACGCTCCTCCACTATGCCCATATAAAAGTTCGCAAACAAGATCCCGAGGGGGGATCCCATCGCTACACCATCGATTTGTAAGTACATATGGCCATGGTGGTTAATGAAGGGAGCCTTCTTGGTGCATATTTCCAGCAGAGAGCAAAGGGCGTGCTCGGGGATATTCAGTGGGTCGGTGGATGGGTCTCTGTAGACACGTTCAAGGATCATTTCGATGGTTTCATCTACAGGAACGTTAGTAAACAGCGACTCTACATCCATCGATGCAATACTGCCTCCAGGGGGCGCAGATCTTAAGGCTTGCAGGAACTCCGCAGACGACTTCAAACTGTGTGTGCTGGGGATGTAGGGGTTGATAATAGCATTTAGTTGTTTAGCAAGGTGCTATGTGGGTGCTGGTATTTGGCTAATGATAGGTCTTAAGGATGAGGCCCCCACCCACGAAGAGGACAACCAACCAGCAATGGACCCCCTGATGACATCGCTCGTGACGTCACAGGTATTGCCCAATGAAAAGTGAGGTACCCATTTCTTCAAACCACCCGAATGCAATAAGCGTGAATACATCTGACACAGACCATTGCACTCAGCGATCCCGTCCCGCAGATAGCCAAACGAGGTGGCCGAAACATGTAGACGCCTTTAAAAACCAGACAAGAAGAAAAAACAAGGAATACCGGATAGACCCCTGACGACTACGGCCTGTTCCCGACCTACGAAACACACCTGTATACCTGTTGACGACCCCAGCCTGTCCCTAATAACCAGTTTGCCTTTGATAACACCAGCCCGAAATTCTGTTGACGACCTACAGCACGATGAATATTGGACAGCTGCTTTATAGTACCAGCGTGCCAGAAAGACAAATCATAAGGAGAATTGAAAGAATATTGTATAAAATCAATTCTGTGAATTCTGCCATTGTTTTTAATAAAACTTGTTTGAAAGAAGGTCTGTTTCCAGAATAATAATAATAATAGTAAAAATAATAATAATAATAATAATAGTAAAAATAATAATAATAATAATAATAATAATAATAATAATAATAATAATAATATGCAAAATGAACTCCCTAGCCCTGACAGTGACATGATTAAACTCCCACCAGTCTTTCGCAGAGAATTTCTCTCTCTCTCTCTCTCTCTCTCTCTCTCTCTCTCAGAGCTTCTTAAGCCCTGCAAGACTGACGCAAAGCTCACGCCCTCTCCTTCACCTGATGCCGTAAGACTACGGCGTAGGAGCACATAATCATAAAGCCACTTACGACCAAATTGCGCGTGGCAAAGCTTGTCTAAGCTCGCGTAAACGCCACCAGGAAACGTTCGTATCAGAGGGATGAAATAATGCATTTTGACCTATTTATTATTATTATTATTATTTTTAATAAGTGAGGTCTCTTCTTCCTGTAATTTTCCTTTACCTTCTCTTACTTCTTCCTAATGAACACCATAATATTCTTTGGAAGCTTGAATTTCAAGTCAAGTGATCCATTGGGCTTGTTCCTTACGAATAGGGTTCAGCTTCAGAGTAATAATAATAATAATAATAATAATAATAATAATAATAATAATAATAATAATAATAATAATAATAATAGTTCAAAAAACGTTGTCTTCATCATGTCTCATGCATATATAGTTTCTGATAAATTTCGGGAATAGATAAAAAATTTATGAGAATATAAGAAAATAAAAAAAAACTGGGTAATCATTGGACTAAAAAAACCTCAAGGTTGATTTCAGGAATAAAAAGAATTTTCATGGAAAAAATGATGGAATAAGATAATTGGGTAAGCATTGGAATAAAAAAAAAAAACTAAAAACTGAAAAAAAAAAAAACTAAAATTAAAAAAATTCTGAAATATTAAATTCAATCTGTAAAAAAAAAAAAAATCTTGAGGATAAAAAACTGACCCCATTTTCGGAATGATTATATGGGAGTATCTCGGATTTTTTTTTTTTTTTTTTTTTTTTTGAATTTTTTTTTTTTTTTTTTGTTTTTTTTTGGGGGGGGGGGGAAAATTTAAAGAAACAAGAAAACAAGAAAACGTTATTTCGTGAAATTTCTGGAAGCAAGAGACCAAAATTCTTCCAGATAAATTATGGAAACAAAAAAGAATTCCGGATAAAGTCTATGAGAACAAATCGTCCTAGATTAACTGAGATTAAGATAAAATATCCTGATGCCCCCCTGAAACCCCCAAAAAAAGGTAAAAAGATACCAAAGTTTTTATTAAAGTTAAAAAACTGCAGTCCCATCCATGGGGAATAGTGATGATGATAAAAAGGAAAAGGAAAAGGAAAAGGAAAAGAGAGAGAGAGAGAGATGAGAGAGAGAGATAGAGAGAGAGAGAGAGAGAGAGAGTAACAATAACAAAAAGACCCCTCAAAACGAAGTGTTTGCCAAAGGATTAGCAAATATCTCCGGGATGGGGGAGGGAGAGGGGGAGGGAGGTGGGATGGAGGATCCATCGTCTGGAATCCTCTTACAAGCGTCGATCATTTATCAATTCACTCAAGTGTTACTGCGTATTTCAGTCCCTGTTTACCTTTCCGTAGGCATCAGGCACCGATGACAGTATTCCCTCTCCAAACTCGTGTGCTCACAACCTCCAACAATACGTCCGGGGTTGGGTTCTTCAATTGCATGTGAAGAGGAGGGAACTGAGTGAGGAGGAGGAGGAGGAGGAGGAGGAGGTAGGAGGAGGAGGAGGAGGAGGAACCGTCCCGGATGTCACTGAAATAAAGTGACCCGAAATGATGCATGAAATACTAGAATGTATGTGATATCAGATGCTCCAGAAATATAAGGAGGACACTAACGTCCAGAGAGAGAGAGAGAGAGAGAGAGAGAGAGAGAGAGAGAGAGAGAGAGAGAGAGAGAGAGAGTGTCTGAAAGCTCCAATTAAGGCCCCAGAAACTCAACGAAACATAAAGACCAGAATTTGCAAAGCAATGCTTCGGGAAAAAAAAAATTGTAAGTTGACATCTTGTGAAATAGAAACGTAAAAAAAGAAAAAAAAAAAAAAAAAAAGAGGGAAAAAAAAAAACTAAGGCAACGTTCACCAAAGCAAGTTTGGTGACGTGAAAAAAAAAATTTTTTGGCGCTGCAAATTGAACGACGTCGTTCATGCAACGAATATAAATATTGTTCGGGTCTCTCTCGAAGGTCGAATGCTTCACTCACAAGTAACTTTCAGAGAGAGAGAGAGAGAGAGAGAGAGAGAGAGGAAGGGTTGCTGTCAAGTAGCTTTGGACGTGTTACCTCCCATGGCTGTGGGGTCCTAACTCGGAGAATATGTAAGTGGCTTCGTAACACCTTGTAAGACGAACTCATTTGCATAATGGGGCCTTAACTGAAACACGGAAAGTATAAGAGAAGCAAGGGGGGGGGGGGGGGGGTGGGGGGGGGGGGGGGATGTAAGGGGTGGAGTAAAGGGGGGGGGGGGGGGGGGGGTGTGGGGGGAGGATTTCCGAAGGTAGGAATTAAGGATTGCAATAGAGGACAAAAATTGCCCGGGAGCTCAAGCGTAGTATGATCCTCTATATAAAACTTCAGACCTACGGAGAAAATACGAGACCCTTCCTGGATTAGGACCCAAGATGCCACAAGGAGGAGAGAGGAATTTGAAACAAGAGACGATTTCAGTTCATCTTCCCACCCTGTATGACAGCAGTGATCTCCATGAAACAATAAAAAAAACTCAAAACTAAAAGGGTTCCAGCGGACCCTGGTTAGATTCGATTATAGCATCTTTCGTGAAATTAAACCATTATATTATTAATTCTTGCATTAGTAATATCACGAGAACTACATGTATAACAACACCCCAAGCTTTTATTACAAATTACAAATTACAAATTCAAGGTAGATGGTAACATACGATAAATTTAATTTCTACTGAGTTGCGTTTTGGCTAACTCATAAGTCCAATTATAAATGTATTATAAAACTCCCGATACGAAAAATGGGTCAAGTCGGAGATAATTTTGCTTAATGAAGTACAAGACGCACATTTATTCCTCAGTATGTTAATTGACATTCGGTATTCTTAAGAACCTCATTTTTAAAAAATTATAAAAAAGAATCATAATTAATTGATGGCCATAGATCTGTAATTTGAAACGCATTGCTTTACACGATATCAATAAATTCTCTATACTGACGCCACTAATATAACGTAAAGCGTATTTACCGACAAATGCTTAACCAGTATTTCAAGAAGCGTGTAGTGATAATAAAAAAAAATGCCCAAAAGAATCAATTCAGCAGAAAGAAATAAATACCAGAGGTAAAATGCCCAATTCCCGAATTCTGTGGAAATACCCACTAATGATTTGAATAACCAAATGAAAATGTAACCATGAAACTTAAAAAAAAAATCAAATTTAAGACAAATACCTATTCAAAACAAAGAATCAGAAAATATCAATGAAAAAATTATAATTGGTTGAACTTAAACCAACGAAGTATTTAAAAAAAAAAAAAAAAAAAAAAAAAAAAAAAAAAAAAAATATATCTATATATATATATATATATATATATATATATATATCTATATAATATATATATATATATATATATACATAAAATATATATAATTGGTACAAAGGAAAACAAAAAGACCAAATAAATTCTAAGAAAAAAAAAGGCCAACTTTTTACATTAAGACATTTTTAAAACAGTTTCAGGAAATATCAAAGAAAAAAACAGACATAACACTGTTTCAAATTAAGACAACGCAAAAAAAAAGAAGAAAAATCAAGGGTTAAAAAAAAAGAACTACTATGAGATTCCGGGCCTCTGTAACACGGTTTTTTGGACTTTGCTCCTTATCAAAGCATCAGATGTAGCTGAAAGTTGACATATGTATATTTTACAACCACACACAAATTTTGTCAGCATTATCAATAACCTAAACCCGATAGTTTTCATTTTTAGAGTAAAAATTATCTAGCCGTTGCCATAGCCAATGATTACGAGGCAAAAGTCGAAAAACATTCATTACGTAAGCAAGGTAAACACCGTTTTACGAAATGTTGCCCCACCCATCCACCAGACAAACTCGTTCACCTTGTTCCATCGGTTCTGAAACCCATAGCAGTCAAGAATGGCTAACAGGATTTGCAATTGTTCCCGTGGTTGCATACCTGCATTTGTCTTACGACTTGCTACTTTATACAGTCAAGAAAAAGCCCGTGGCCATACTTACTATAGCCTGAATAAGTAATTATTCAGTTTCTAGTTTAAATCCAATGTTTATGGTCTGATTTGTATTTAGCGTAACGTGATTATAGTACTTGTAATAATGTCATTCA
>NC_087210.1:82033267-82038267 GCF_015104395.2 Macrobrachium nipponense | reverse complement strand
GAGGCTGGGTGACCAACGTACCAATTTGTAGCCCTCTAGCCTCATTAGATAACCATCTCAATACAGTTTTCTTTTAAAGAAAACCAAAAAAGGGAATAGAAAGGACATAAGGAACATATCCTTGCATTCCTGGTCCTCTTGGGTAATGGACTTATTGCGACGAATTTAAAATATGACAAAGAGACAACGCGGGGAGAAAACCAATAAGATGTAAAAGGTATTAAGAAAGAGAAATTCCATACAGAGTTACGAAAGAGAAAGACAGAAGGACTTACAAAAGAAAAACATGGCTTACGAAAGACTAGCGGTCTGGTAATGGGAAAGGATTGTGGTTAAGGCTTACGGAGGACTTATTGTATGAAACCAGGAAGGAGCAGTGATAAGAGTTAGAGAGGAGAGAGAGAGAGAGAGAGAGAGAGAGAGAGAGAGAGAGAGAGAGAGAGAGCTGTTCCCCCCCCCCCTCTCTCCTCTCTCTCTCTCTCTCTCTCTCTCTCTCTCTCTCTCTCTCACATATATTTACACAAATAAATCTATATTTATACTGCATATACGCCAAGGTAATATTTACACACACACACACATATATATAAAAATAAATATATATATATATATATATATATATATATATATATATATATATATATATATACCTTGGCATAAATGCAAAATATAGCTATACTAGAGAGAGAGAGAGAGAGAAAGAGAGAGAGAGAGAGAGAGAGGAGAGAGAGAGAGAGAGAGAGAGAGACCCCTCCTAAATCAAGAATCGAACAGAGGCTGCTCATCTTATTTCTGTCAAGATGCCAGGGACGAAATGACAAAGAGGACGCTCATCTAACCAGAATATCGGATTATCAAAACGTAGAGCCATCTTTTTTTTATATTAAGGCCGATGGGATGGGCAAACTCTTGATTCTTTATGCTAATAAGTCCTGACCGAAAAAAAAAAGTTATAGCAAAATAGCAAAAGTGAAGGGTCCATTAATAAGTCAAAAATCGGTTATTAATATTCGATAAAAAAAAGCAAGTAAAATTTTACCAGCGGCCCATGAAATTCAGTCACGATCCAGTGGTGGCCTATGTTGCTAGTACAAATAGCACTGCAAGAGGTATGATCATGGCTAACTTTAACCTTGAATAAAATACAAACTACTGAGGCTAGAGGGCTGCAATTTGGGATGTTTGATGACTGGAGGGTGGATGACCAACGTACCAATTTGCAGCCCTCTAGCCTCAGTAGTTCTTGAGATTTGAGGACGGACAGACAAATAACCACCTCAGTAGTTTTCTTTTACAGAGAGATAATAAAACCAAGAGGCGTAAGTGATTATCAAGAAGAGTGAGAGAGTATTTATTGGTTTCCAACGTGAGTAAGTGATTATCATCAAGGAGACTGAGGGAATATTTATTGTTTTCCAACGTGAGAGGCGAAATGACTGGCAAGCGGACGCCTGTTCTTATACACAGCATCACCACAGATTAAACTATATTAAACTATTTCGTTTGAAGCGGCAGCCAAGAACACTACTGAACTGAACCTGAAGCCAAAGGAGGAGGAGGTGGCATCATCATCATCATCGCAGCACCAACCTGATCGAAATGTCGAGAGCTGTCAACGGCGCAAAAATGTCTCTAATTCGATTGTCAAAGTCGACAGCAATGACGAGCTGAAAGCCGCTACCCCGTAACTATAGTATGATACAGTGTATCGTTTTCTATGTTACAGTCGATGGGATACTCAGTTCATTGCTAAAACTAGTCAAAGATATCGAATTCTTTGCCTCTTTTATGTCACGAAGAGAAGGGGGGAAAAGACTTTTTCCTATTTCAAATTTCACTGAAACTTCCAGAAAAGAAAAATTTTTGCCATGGAAAAAGCACAAATAACAGCCGTTTCTCTTTCAAACTTGATATTAAAATTTAAAGATTGTGGAAATCTACGTCACTTTAGCTTTTATAACTTTTTCCGCGCGTATTGCATTGGACAAAATCGACAGCCAATAGAATGCCACTCGTATCAAACGATTAACGTAAACAAATAAATAACAGCAAGTCAATCTCGGCTAACACCTGACAGAGCTTCACCGCGTCAGTGAAGAAGAAAAAAAAAACTTTGTTATTTCGTGTCAAGGTCAATAAAAAGTTGGTTTTTATCTACAGATCTGATTTTACGCAAGAAGGTCCCTTTCCACTCCACATTCTTGATCTGCTTCACAGAAAAATATACATCGGATCACAACAGGCAGGCAAATATACCCTCTCATTGTATATTCTCATGATTACTGACACACACTGAGCGAAAACATATTTTTTTCTCATTCCTCTAACTCGACACCTGACAGGCGGATTCGATGACGCAAAATCTTCTATGTGGGAGGTGGAGCAGGTTTGCTGTCCTCTTTAAAGCTCTCTCTCTCTCTCTCTCTCTCTCTCTCTTTATAATGACATCGCTATATGACACCTGTTGGCATTTCATGACGTCACGAAATTAAAAACAGCCTGAAGGATTTTTGCTGATACGTCAAATGAGGGAAAATTAACACGAATCTTTAACTGGGGATTTGCCTAGATCGTTCTTACTGTATTTCTTTTTATTCTCGTCTACATCCTCTAAAGGTGATATAAACCTCCCCCCCCCCCCCCCCCCCGCACCACCACCACCACCACCACCTCTCCTACCTTTTATACAGCAGGTATACTGGTTCTATTCCACTGGTGCCCAAGTCAACAGAAGACCTACCCAAGAGCCAGAGTACGAACAGGAAAACATGAAGACCGGAGAGCCAATGTATTAACAGGAAAACATGATATAAGTTGCATAAATTCATCTGTCTTTCAACAGTTTACGATGCCATGGCTGACGAGTCGTCATGTCTACCACCATTCTACCCAGGCCTTCTTCTTTAAAACCCTTGGTTGTCGCAATATCACCAAGATTAAATCTCTTGGCTGTCGCAATACCATCGATTCTGACGTCCAAGAGAAATGCTGTACGTAACAGCGATTGCAAAACTATTCCCTTCAATCACTTCTCTTTCACGTGTTCCCGCTGACCTGTTCCCACATACTCAAACACCCGTCAACCATCTTTCGAATTAACCTTCCTTTCCCTTTAGCCCCTGACTCAAGAATATAATTCATTCGACCGAGTGCTTCTCTCGAACTTACACCAGGAATAAACAGATTATTATATAACGAGCTGTTTGGCGTGCGCGCTACAAGCGCTGGAATCCGACGTTGCTGTCTTCCCTTACCCTCCCGATCCGCTACCTACCCCGGCCCACCCGGGCAGGATAAACAGGTTTGCACGAGAAGGGTGGATGTGTCATGTCTACCCTACCCTCCCGATCACCTACCAACTCTTCCTCCCACCCATTCGGATTTTGTTGTTAAAGAAAACACTGAGAATCCAAATAAAAAGTTAAAATGCATAAAACAAAGAGTAATTATAACGTAATGACGAGTTACAATGCTCTACTGTTTCTAGGTAGTACCCTTCATATTTCACTAATCCAATCACCGACAGTAAAAGCAAAAACTCTAAGCCTAAAAGTCAGTGTCAGGGTACATGCTTGCATAGTTGCAAAGGTCTCGTTGGACGATGCCCAATCCTGCTTGCGAGAGAAAAAACGATAAACTTCGACAAACAACTTCCCACATCTAACCACAATACGAAAACCCCAGTTTTTATTCAATCACTGCAATGGGCTGCTGGTGATGGTCGAGAGAGAGAGAGAGAGAGAGAGAGAGAGAGAGAGAGAGAGAGAGAGAGAGAGAGAGAGGTATAAGATCGATTTCAAGCAGTGAAATGAAATGGGTACCGAACGAAGGCCAATGGCAGTGGAAGTATGAGAGAGAGAGAGAGAGAGAGAGAGAGAGAGGAGATCTCAAGCAGTGGAATGAAACGGGTGTCGAACGAAGGCCAATGACTGTGGAAGGAAGTATAAAAGAAGAAAGAACAGAGCGAGGAAGGATTGAGAGGAAAAGTAGGGAGGGAGGGAGGGAGGGAGGAGGCAGAGAGGTCGATGAATGATAGATGGGTGCCAATCAACGAGCGACCTCCTTTTAAGACTCTGAACGCCATCTCCTTTGACACCCGTCTTCCGCTCATCTTACTCTCTCCTAATGCCACTCCTTTCTTTTTTATTCAGAAAAAAGGCCGAGTTTTTCGCCCATTTATTTTCTAATGTCTTTTACCCTTTTACCTTGAACATTTTCGGTTGTGATTTAAAAAATATATTTTTCATTGTTATTTTAAAATTCGGTTGTATTTTTAAAATGATATTTTTCTTTGTGTTTTTATTTTTATTTTTTAGCCCATTTATTTTCTAATGTCTTTTACCCTTTTTCATTGAATATTTTGATTTTTCGGTTGTGATTAAAAAAAATTATTCTTTTATTTTAAATTTCGGTTGTATTTTTAAAAAGATATTTTTCTTTATATTTCTTATTTTCCATAATATTTTTTAGAAACTTTCTCTTTTATGTTTTCAGTGTTGTTTTTTCTAATATTTGCCTTTCACTTAAATATGCGTTTTAGGTGAATACCGAAGTTAAATAATAAAAAAAAAAAAATCGCATTTAGGACCGGTATTTTAAGTAAACAACTCCAAAATCAACCAAGCGTTTTGCATTCATATTTTCGACCTGAAATTCCTTCACGAAAGAGAGGCAAAGGCTCTGGAAATAAGGCACAACATCATTAATAGTTTGAATAGCATTACGATTAAGGCATTTAGGAGCCGTGTAGAGATTGTAATATATATATATATATATATATATATATATATATATATATATATATATATATATATATATATATATCATATACATGTATATACTTACTATATCTGTATAAATATATTTATATATCTATACATAGATGTACATTGTATACTTAAAAAATGTTTCTTTTTACTTTATACATATATATGTATATATACATACATTATACATACATAAATACACACACACATACAAACACACATATATATATATAT
>NC_087210.1:82028267-82030767 GCF_015104395.2 Macrobrachium nipponense | reverse complement strand
CGGCGAAAGCGCCGACGCAGATCTCTTTTCACTTTCTTTGCTTTCTTCCTAAAAACAATGACGTCACGATCACTTTCGTCCTCTCGTGAAGGAATGAAGAGGTCTTCTCGTATTTACTTCAGATACTGCCGCAGTCTTTACTTTGTATGGACGACAATAGCACGTTTGAACAGAACGGAATATTTTGACAGATCTGAAACATACGGAAGAATTAAGCAACATTCTCTCTCTTCTTCTCCTCTCTCTCTCTCTCTCTCCTCTCTCTTCTCTCTCTCTCTCTATATATATATATATATATATATTGTATTATACTGATATGACATACATACATACATACATACATACATACATACATATATATATATTATATTAATATAATAATATATTATATATATAATAATAATATATATCTCTAGATATATATATACATACATACATACATACATACATACATACATAACATACATAACATATATATATATATTATATATAATTTATATATATATAGATATATATAATCTACATACATACATACATAACATACATACATATATATTATATATATTATATATATATATATTTACTATCATATATTATATATTGCCCATTGCCCCATTGAAGACGTTATTCCAGCTGCTCTCAGCTAAACTCAACTCAATACAGATGAAAACCGATCAAAAGAACGAAGAGAGAGAGAGAGAGAGAGAGAGAGAGAGAGAGAGAGAGAGAGAGAGACAATGAAGGAAATAAAAGAATACTACGAATTTAAGAACGAGAATTTTATAATGGCGTGATAAGCATCGATTCTCAACTGAAATACGAGATGGATTTCTTTTTGTCGAAAGTACTTTCTTTTTAGTTAAATTAATCTAAAGTACAAGTAATAAATGCGCCGAAGTGTCTTCGGAGTAATCACGTTTTCTGTACAGCATATAATGCTGTATGAAACTCTTAGGACAGACCGGTGGTAGGCTGTGTTGTTGGCACATAAAGCGGTGCCAGATGCACGATCATGGCTACTTTAACCTTAAAAATATTTTTTAAAATTTACTGAGGCTAGAGGGCTGCAATTTGGTATGTTTGATGACTGAAGGGTGGATGATAAACATCCCAATTTGCAGCCCTCTAGCCTCAGCAGTTTTTATGATCCGAGGGCGGACAGAAAAATGCGGACATACAGACAAATAGCTATCTCAAGAGTTTTATTTTACAGAAAGCTAAAAATGTTTCCCTCGTCTCTCAAATTCAACGAAGAATGATTGTACCTGATTTCTGTTTCGTTATAAAGTTAGTGACGAAACGGCACACATTAATAAACGAAGATAAGGCATTCAAAAAAAAAGTTTCTCTAAACATTTTGGCCATTTAAAAATATGGCAGAGAGTGTAAAAATTGAATATGCATAAATATGAGATGCTAAAGACAACACAAGATTAATTCTATGTTTCAATAAAGATGGAACATCACGAAATGCTTGTAGGCCATCGACATTTCTAGTCTAACCTCTGTTGTTGCTTGACAGACTTCTCTCTCTCTCTCTCTCTCTCTCTCTCTCTCTCTCTCTCTCTCTCTCTCTCTCTCTCTCTCTCTGGTCGACTTAGTATCAAGCCGATTTTTTCAAGTTTCGGTCTCTGTCAAATTATTTTTTACAAGATTACTATGCTGCAGAAATTGAAGGAAATATCAATGTTTCATAAAAAGTAATATATATATATATATATATATATATATATATATATATATCCTTATATATATATATATATATATATATCTATATATATATATATATATATACACACACACACACATGCCAACCCGATACTCCAAAATATAAACAGCTTAAATTAAATGTGACAAAATAATGCGCATTCCAATCTGTAATTTTATTTGGTCCAACAGCACGCACGCACATACATACACACACACACACTTCAATAGGGAAAAAGGCCCCACTATCATGTTCCTAACAATTGTAACAGAACTTGCGGCCTACTTGGCAAAATATTAGGGACATGGGGGGTGGGGGGTACCAACCCCTCCCCCCTCTCCCTCCTCCGAAATAACGTAAGTGCAGCTTGGCAACCACAATCGTCTCGCGGCAGCCATATTGGCTGGCCCTCTCACTCCATTACTTGACATACCCATCCGATAACTGGATTGCCAGAGTTCCTTGGCACCCTCTTCGTGCCCACTTCCTTTCCTTCTACAACTCCTGAGTGTGTGTGTATGTGTGTGTGTAATATATATATATATATATGTGTGTGTGTGTGTGTGTGTGTGTGTGTGTGTAATGACAAGTTTTATATACACAAACTTTAAGCTACAAATGTTGTTTGGTATCCAATTCCCTAAGCAAGACTATTTAATGTGTTATCTTAACTGTGCAGTTAGTTATGTCTTTTCTCTTTATCTACATATTATGCACTATATACTTACCTTATTATTTGCACTAATATATAAATAAATATATTTGTATATATATATAATTAGATTCTACTTT
>NC_087210.1:81965767-82023267 GCF_015104395.2 Macrobrachium nipponense | reverse complement strand
TGAAACTTAACTATTATGAGATTGCGTTCCAATATTGTAGCACCAGTCCGCTTATAGTAGATTCTCATCAGCCGTGCCGTGCATCTGATGTCTAGGCCAGTCCCTTACGACGCTCCTGATTGTCTGTTGATAAGCCAATGACAGGGCTGGAAACTCTCAGTCTCTCTCGAGAGAGTTCACATAGGCAGGATGTACGTAAGTTCCACCTCTCCTGGGGGATACTTTTGAAAGACGTACCCTCAGGAGAGGTGGAACATACATCCTACCCATGTGAACTCTCGAGAGAGATTGAGTTTCCAGCCCTGTGATTGGCTTATCAGCAGCCAATCAGGAGCGTCGTAAGGGACTGGCCTAGACATCAGATGCACGGCTGATGAGAATCTACTATAAGCGGACTGGTGCTACAATATTGGAACGCAATCTCATAATAGTTAAGTTTCATTAAAGACAATTTACATAATATGAAAATCAACCTACAAGCGCATAATTTAGGCCAAAGGCCAAGCACTAGGACCTATGAGGTCATTCAGCGCTGATATGGAAATTGGCAGAAATAGGTTTGCAACGTGTAACAGGAGGAAAACCTAAAAGCAGTTGCACTATGAATCAAGTGTAAGGGATGGAAAGAAAGCTGGAAGAAAGAGAATATGAATGGAGGCACAGTAAAAGGGACGAATGTGGTTGTAGCTAGGGGCAAAAGGCACGCTGCAAAGAACCTTAAGTAATACCCACAGTGCACCACATGATGTCCACTGACGGCACTATCCCACTAAGGGGATTATTATTATTATTATTATTATTATTATTATTATTATTCAGTGGAGGAAACCTATTCATATGGAACAAGCCCACCACAGAGGGGCCAGTGACTTGAAATACCAGCGTCCAAAGATTATTATTATTATTATCATTATTATTGTTGTTGTTATTACTAATATTATTATTATTATTATTATTATTATTATTATTATTATTATTATTACTACTACTACTACTCAATACTTGAAACCTATTCATATGGAACAAACCCACCACAGAGGCCACTGACTTGAAATGCCCCCTTCCACAGATTTTTACCATTATTATTATTATTATTATTATTATTATTATTATTATTATTATTATTATTATTATTACATTGACCAAGCCCACCAAAGAGGCCAATGACTTGAAATTCAAGCTTCCAAATAACATGGTGTTCATTAGGAGGAAGTAAGAGGAGGTAAAGGGATATGCAGAAAAATAACAAATAGGACAGATTTAAAGAGTTTAAAATTAGCTTGCCATCACCAACAACAAAATAAAAAGCCCATCAATTTTCAACTTGGAAACAGCACAGGTGCGAGATCAGCTGTCCTGCGGTGTCGCAAATGGTCCACTCGACCTCTGTCAAAGAAATGGATTTCACCTCTGTTCCTTTCTGCCAACAGTTTTTTGACAGGGTGCACTGTTCTCTCTCTCTCTCTCTCTCTCTCTCTCTCTCTCTCTCTCTCTCTCTGTTGAATTGCTAAGTACAAGGAAGACAAGATAAAAATGTAAAATATTCTTACCTTAAAGATGTAAGGTCTGTAAAGTAAGAATATTTTACATTTTATTTTGTCTTTCCTGTGTACTTAGCAATTCAACATCATGCGGTCCTGTGATTTCAAGCATGCATGCATATTCATACACACGTACAAACATATAGTACACACACACACTATATATATATATATATATATATATATATATATATATATATATACACACACATATATATATATATATATATATATGATGTATATATATGTATATATACTTACATAGCTATATACAGGAAAGCGTGATATATATATATATATATATATATATATATATATATATATATATATATATGTATGTGTGTGTGTGTGTGTATACTTATACAGGTATATGCAGAAAAGCGTGAGAAAGAGGAGCTTCACGCTAAGTCATACACCTATTTCTGCACCGCGGCCGCAACCTCTTTATTTAACCGAGCTTTATATATATATATATATATATATATATTATATATATATATATATATATAATATATATATATATATATATATATATATATATATACCCTTACCACTAATCATCTTCACCTGCGCTTTTTTTCCATTCTCCCTCTTTCGCTCTCTTTTATAGCCGTGACTCAAATGGCTTGAAAATATTACTCGGCTAAATCACGGGGAAAACGCTCGTGGTTTCAAGGCTGAGAGAGAGAGAGAGAGACGAGAGATGAGAGAGAGAGATAGAGAGAGAGAGAGAGAGGAGAGAGAGAAGAGAGAGAGAGAGAGACTTTTACTTGAAACGAGATTACACAAAAACAACAACAACACCACTTTTCATCTTTTACGAATAAACGAAAATGCAAATTGTTTGAGACCTTAAAAGTTTTATATATTTATATATATATATATATATATATATATATATATATATATATGTGTGTGTATGTATGTATGTGTGTGTGTGTTCTAAAGGATACTTAAGAGGTGAGGGCCATCCTAAAAACAATGAGCGTGAAAACTAAATTGAGGACTTTTAAAAATAAACAAAACACTGAAAATACATACTTATAAGAAGAGATGAACAATCTATTATATATGAAGGAGAATCAACAAGACACTAAAAAATGACAAAACTGCATTTTTATAAGGAGAAAAAAAAGAGAGAAAAAACGGGACTTCCATGAAGTAAAGTTCAATTTGAAAAAATTAAACCATCCTGCCCAATACAAAAATTTTTTTTTTTTACATTTATGAGTATGAATATAGGTGATTTTTAAACTGCTGGCATAAAAAAATTCGGTAATTTATTCCCTAATAAAAATAACAGCTGTAACTATTATTGCGTCATCTTAGATAAAAATTCATATGTAATTTTACTGTTTTTCAGCGAAAAAAAATCAACGATTTCAATAAACTCAAATGATGAATCCTCACACGATAAGTATTTCCTAATTATTTCAACAGAACAACACTCAATTTCCACAAAATAAAAAAAAATAAATAAAATACTGTCTATCACGCCATTACCTTTGTATTCATCTCGATGGTGAAAGTATAAAGTCTTAGGGGAGATATAACTGCAAATAATTACGGCTGTAAAAAAATAAATAAGAACTATGGCACAACTAAAGAAATTCAACGAACAGATTTCTTTAAAAAGAATTCAGTACCTTTAAACTGGTGTGTGTGTTTGTGTGTGTGTGTGTGCGTGTCTGCACGCACACACACACACACACATATTATGTGTATAGTCTAATAAATATATATACTAACACAGTTGTGAACTTAACCATTTTGGCGATTATGAGACTGACTAATAATAATAATAATAATAATAATAATAATAACAAACAAGCGCCAAACAAATCTAAGAATCAAGTGTCGAGTCTCAGTAGAGAATAAACCACTCGACCCTTATGAGAAATTCTCTCTATTTAAACCTGAGGTAATGGATTGAACTTGGCGCATTATAGGCTGGTGAGAGTCACTTCTTAAAATAGAGGGGGGAGGGGAGGGGGAGAGAATGTTCTTGGCCTTTCTCCTCCTCCTCAGGCGTTCTCTGGCCTAAAATTCTCACGAACAAATGAACTACGCTCCCCCTTTGCCACGTATTTAGCGCGAGAGAGTTGCTTACGGCAGAGTAATGCAATGACTAAATTACCCGCGCGAAAATAAATATACATGAAGGCGCGAAAATTATGACTAACAATCGCACGCGAAAATAAATATACATAAAGGCGCGAAAAGTATGACTAAAGAACGGGCGCGAAAATAAATATTCATGAAGGGGCGAAAAGTATGAATAAAAAACGCGCGCGAAAAATAAATATACACGAAGGCGCGAAAAGTACAAAAGTCTAAATATGCTAACACGAGAATGTACTATTGTGACTAAAATTTTCTGTCAAATTAAAAAAAAAAAAAAAATTCCTCGCCTCTATGAATTGAATTGTTTTCTACACTAAGGGATTCATTTTTCAACTCGGCAGGTAAAGCGTCAATTAAGCAGAGACTGGTGTGTTTTTTTTTTTTATCTCAGGAGTGAGTCATCCCTATTAGCGGAGTCGTGATATTAATCACACAAATAAATAAATATATACACACACACACACATATATGATGTATTTAATACTTTGCCTATAATATTACTACTTGTATTTGAAGACTGAGCATATATATATATATATATATATATATATATATATATATATATATATATATATATACACACACACACACACGCCCCTATAATATTAGCGTAAGTGCGCATGCGCGTGTGGAATAATTAAAATGCCACATCTCTGCGTTTGTGTGTATATATATATATATATATATATATATATATATATATTATATATATATATATATATATATATATCAAATGCTCACCCCTTCCCTTTTCTGAAACATGGACAATTCTCTATCTAAATATATTACACGGCTCTCCCTCTTTGTCTGTATAACAGATGTCCTCTCTCTCTCTCTCTCTCTCTCTCTCTCTCTCTCTCTCTCTCTCTCTTCTGTGTGTGCGTTCGCGCAAGCAGCAATCTAAAAACAAACAACGTCCATATCCCCGATACACACATTTCCTCAACAAAGGAGGCGCTGCACAACTTCGGCGATAAATGTGACGCCTCGGAGGGGACCGGCCATGGCGGGCCAGAAATAAACGGAAGGCGGAATTCTCTCTCTCTCTCTCTCTCTCTCTCTCTCTCTCTCTCTCTCTCTCTCTCTCTCTCTCCTGTCCGCTTACAGACGGACGCAGCGGATGAACACGGAGAAAAGAAAAAAGAAAAAGACATACAAGACATGGAATATTATATGGGAAAACATTTCAGAATTCCCTCTGTCCGCTAACAGACAGACGCGACGGATGAACACGGGAGAGAGAGAGAAGAAAAAAAATAAACACAAGACAGGGAATAATATTCAAGAAAAATGTGAGAATTCTCTCTGTCCGTTAACAGACAGACGCAACGGATGAAAACGAGAGAGAGAGAGAGAGAGAGACGAGTCGACGAGAGAGAGAAGATGAGGAGAGAGAGGGAGAGGAGAGAGGAGAGGACAATCCTCCCCCCCGAAGAAAGATAGGGAAGATTATATGGGAAAAATGTGAGAATTCTCTCTGTCCGCTAACAGACGGACACAACGAATTAAAACAGATAAAATAAATACACACAAGG
This sequence comes from Macrobrachium nipponense, assembly GCF_015104395.2. NCBI lineage: Eukaryota > Metazoa > Arthropoda > Malacostraca > Decapoda > Palaemonidae > Macrobrachium > Macrobrachium nipponense. Next base: position 82,018,067 of record NC_087210.1, on the reverse strand, counting down.
GAAATTATACGAGAAAAATGCAAAGAATAAGGCGCCAAGTTATAAATAAAGCGGACGAATTAAGTCACAATCAAGACGATGAAAAAATTAAATAGGGTGACGCCCAAAAAGAATGAGAAAGGAAAAATAAACGAAGGGAGACAATCTGATAAAAATACGAACATAAAACGGAAAACGTCGAAATTGGGAAATAAAGGATACAATAAATTAAGATCAGTTTCTTACAAAATATTACAAAAAACAAAAAGGCAAAACGCACCAACACAAAGTAATGAAAGCGCAGACACAGGGAAAAATGAAATAAAATATAGGCAAACACAAAGCATGAAAATATATATAAAAAAAATATATGGTATAAAGAAGTCCAAAGATATTTAATTGGGGTTTTTACAATAATAATAATTAAAAAAAAAATTTTAATGAAACATGGGACACAAAATATAAGCAAAATAATTAAAATCGTAACATTACTCAGAGGTAAGAAAATTATATCAAAATAACACATGACTAAATAAAATACGTAAATTAAGTTACTAAATTTTTTTTTTAAATAATAATAATAACTTTTTTTAATGAAACATGGGGCACAACTAATTAAAATCGTATCATTACTCAGAAGTGAACATTAGATGAGTGAAAATTATATCAAAATAACACATGACTAAATAAAATACGTAAATTGAGTGAATCAAAATTTATAATGTAATACTACCTAAAATATCCCAAAAAATCAATATTCAGTAACCGTTAAAAAGAATGAAAAAAATAAAATATTCCAAAAATGAAACTTCATGTGGCCATAAAAAAAATAAAATATTCCAAAAATTTAACTTCAGGTGGCCATAAAAAATAAAATATTCCAAAAATGAAACTTCATGTGGCCATAAAAAAACAATATTCCAAAAATGAAACTTAATGTGGCCATAAAAAATAAAATATTCCAAAAATGAAACTTCAGGTGGCCATAAAAAAATAAAATATTCCAAAAAATTAAACTTCATGTGGCCATAAAAAATAAAATATTCCATAAATGAAACTTCAGGGGGGTATAAAAAAAATTCCAAAAATGAAATTTCATGTGGCCATAAAAAAAAATATTCCAAAAATGAAACTTCAAGTGGGCATAAAAAAAATATTCCAAAAATGAAACTTCACGAGGCCTTAAAAAAATAAAATATTCCAAAAATGAAACTTCAAGTGGCCGTAAAAAAATACAAAAATGAAAATTCAGGTATCCGACAAAAATGATACAATATTCCAACAATGAAACTTCGGAGAGCCGTAATAAATTATAAATGATATACGTTATTCCAAAAAATGAAACTTTAGGTATCCGTAAACATTAAATAAATAAAAAAGGACAAAGAACAACTGGATGCCATTACATACATTTTGAAAGAGAGAGAGAGAGAGAGAGAGAGAGAGAGAGAGAGAGAGAGAGAGAGAGAGAGAGAGAGAGAGAGAGAGAGAGCTGAGGCTCGTCCCCGCTAGACCATTTCTCTTCAAAGAAAATAAAAGCAGCGTGATTTATGAACCCGAAGTCCGACAGTTATTAGCGTTTGACGTCTGCTGGATATGTATGTATGTATACTCCTGCTGACTTAATTACGGGCAATATTTTTTTTTCCTAACATATTACATTTGTTCTTTTGTGTGGTCTTTAGTGTTTTATTCATTTTACATACTTTTTAAAATTTATTAATCTATTCTTTTTTAATTAGTGAGATCTCTTCTTACTTCTTCCTCATTAACACCTTATTCTTCTTTATTCTTTGGCAGCTTGAATTTCAAGACAATGACCCCTATTGTGGGCTTCTTCCATATGAATAGGGTTCATCTTCTGAATTTATAATAATAATAATAATAATAATAATAATAATAATAATATAATAATAATAGGACTGCGTCAACATCGAGAACAGAGCACTGGGGCAATATCTGAAAACCAGTGAAGACGAGTGGCTAAAGAGTGCATGGGAAGAAGGACTAATAAAAGTAGACGAAGACCCAGAAATAAACAGAGACAGGAGAATGACAGACAGAACAGAGGACTGGCACAACAAACCAATGCACGGACAATACATGAGACAGACTAAAGAACTAGCCAGCGATGACACATGGCAATGGCTACAGAGGGGAGAGCTAAAGAAGGAAACTAAAGGAATGATAACAGCGGCACAAGATCAGGCCCTAAGAACCAGATATGTTCAAAGAACGATAGACGGAAATAACATCTCTCCCATATGTAGGAAGTGCAAAACGAAAAATGAAACCATAAACCACATAGCAAGCGAATGCCCGGCACTTGCACAGAACCAGTACAAAAAGAGGCATGATTCAGTGGCAAAAGCCCTCCACTGGAGCCTTTGCAAGAAACATCAGCTACCTTGCAGTAATAAGTGGTACGAGCACCAACCTGAGGGAGTGATAGAAAACGATCAGGCAAAGATCCTCTGGGACTATGGTATCAGAACGGATAGGGTGATACGTGCAAACAGACCAGACGTGACGTTGATTGACAAAGTCAAGAAGAAAGTATCACTCATTGATGTCGCAATACCATGGGACACCAGAGTTGAAGAGAAAGAGAGGGAAAAAATGGATAAGTATCAAGATCTGAAAATAGAAATAAGAAGGATATGGGATATGCCAGTGGAAATCATACCCATAATCATAGGAGCACTAGGCACGATCCCAAGATCCCTGAAAAGGAATCTAGAAAAAACTAGACGCTGAAGTAGCTCCAGGACTCATGCGAAGAGTGTGATCCTAGAAACGGCACACATAGTAAGAAAAGTGATGGACTCCTAAGGAGGCAGGATGCAACCCGGAACCCCACACTATAAATACCACCCAGTCGAATTGGAGGACTGTGATAGAGCAAAAAAAAAAAAATAATAATAATAATAATAATCATATTAATATTAATATTTTGTCAACAAGGCAATGGAATAATTTGATTAAAATAAGGAAATAAATAAGGCAATCCAAATATCATTATTATTAAAAAGACAAAAAAATTAATAATAATAATAATAATAATAATAATATAATAATAATAATAATAATAATAACAAATTTTAATAAGACAATGAAATAATTACATAAAAATAATAAAATGAATAAGGCAATACAAATATCATTATTATTAAAAAGACATAAAATAATAATAATAATAATAATAATAATAATAATAATAATAAATTATAACAAGGCAAAGAAATAACTATATAAAACTTAACAAATGAATAAGGCAATCCAAATATTATTATTAAAAAGAATTAAAAAAAATAATAATAGTGGTTTCTTCACCTTTTAATACATCGTTCTATTTGGACTGCATTATTCTTTTGTTTATTTCTCGGGCATTCTATTTGGATTGCCTAATTAATTTTCTTTATTTTTATATACTTTATTTTGTTGCCTTTTTAAAAATATTCTTCGTACATCAACTTCATTTTCCAGCTTTCTATTTGGATTGCCTTATTCAATTTTTTTCATTTCGCATGATTCTCTTTGGATTGCCTTCTTCAATTTGCGGGGATTACATTATTCAATTTTTTTTCTTGTCACATCATTCTCTTTGGATTGCCTATTTCGATTTTTTTTATATCTTTCTACTTAAATTGCATTATTCAATTTCTTTTTATCTTTCTTTTTGGATTGCCTATTTCGATTTTTTTTATATCTTTCTACTTAAATTGCATTTTTCAATTTCTTTTTATCATTCTCTTTGGATTGCCTTATTCGATATGTTTAAATCTTGTACGCGGATTCCATTATTAAATTTGTTTACCATTATTTTTGGATTGCACCATTGAATTGTTTCTTTCCTACATCATTCTACTCTGAATGCCATTTTTTATCCTCCTAACCCCGTCCCCCCAACTTTTTTTTTTAAACGTTTCTACCACCTGATTTTAATAACAACTTCAACCATAACTCCACCGGAAGCTGGGTGACGTGAAGGACCTTTGATGCTGTGACTTTGGTGTAATTAAAAGAAGTAGGGACTTTTATATAAATAAAAAAAAAATAAGTCAACCCATGTTCGTCCTTCTTTAGCGTCCCAGAGGAGGGTGTCTGTGAGAGAAAATAAATTGAATAAAACTGGGGAAACAAATTCTCTGGAGCTGCAAGGCATAAAACACCTTCAACATGGGATATGGATTTATATGAAAATAGTATTATTATTATTATAATTATTTTGTTAAAAGTAATTGCTGCCTCAGCTGCGTTAACTTTATAAAGGTTCCTCTGTATTTTTCTAATCATAACAATAATTAGAAAAACAGGGAAGAACCTTTATGAAATTAACGCAGCTGAGGCAGCAATTACTTTTAAGAAAACATATTTAAAAGAGGGTTTAACTCCAGAATATTATAGTTATTATTATTACTAATAATTATTGAGTCGCTGCCGCTTAAATTGCAGATAAACGAACGGTGTGGATTTTCGATTAAATCAGATATAGTCGCGGTCACGTGATACAAATGCCCATACAGCTATCTGTTCACTTAACGAACAAAGCATCTATATTTAATATATATATATATTATATATATATAATATATATATATATATATATATATATATAATATATATATAGCAACAAAGCCTAAATCTATCCACATTCCGTACCGCAGCTAATCCTTGCCAATACCCACGAATGAATCCTTTGGGTACATTCGAGTACAAATATCCGAGTAACTTCTTGAGAGAGAGAGAGAGAGAGAGAGAAAAAAAAATCTACACCATTCTCATCTGCGAGGTCATTCCTAAATACGAAGCGCCCGACGACAAGGAACTACCCACAATACAACTCGACTGTGGGCGAGAAGGCCTTTCATTCCTTGAATACCCATTTCACAATCATAACACCGTTCCTAAAGGGTACTACTATAAGTCCCAGGATTAGAGAAGTGTGTGTGTGTGTGTGTGTGTGTGTGTATGGGGGTGGGGGTGGGGGGGGGGAGCTGAAGTTCGCACGCATAGTATGGCCTAACCAGGCCATCTTATCACCTGACACTCTGCTGCAGGGTTAAAGGGGAGGGTGAGGTGGAGGGGAGGGGGGTGGGGTGTAGAAGGGGGGGGGAGGGCGGATCTTCTTCGCCCGCCTTTTAGCGGGAAACATTCCTTTTAGCGACTTTTCCCTCCGGATCACCACTTCCAAGGTGTAAGGATGTGGAGTCCTTTGTGGGTTTGTGAACCAGATCCTGAGGAGGAGAAGGAGGAGGAGGAGGAGGAGGAGGAGGAGGAAGAGGAGGGGGGGGGTGGTTTAACAAGATTCGAAGATCTGAGAATAAAAATAAATAAATAAATAAATAAATAAATAATAAAATTCTGTTTTTTTTTAAAGCTATTATTCACACAGCTCTGTTTTCAAAGTTGGCATGTATATGTGTATATACACATATAATATACACACATATATAAACAATATCAAGCCACTTCCCAAAAAGGGTTTCTAATGGAAGAAAGACGAGTGCATGATGCATTCGGGTTTTCTGTGCCTTAGATAAAAGAAAAAAAGAAAAACCTTTGGCACCGAACCAAAATGCACAACAATGGCTGCAATCGCAAGCACTTGGCAAGCACAAAACGTTCGAAAGGAACTTACTTCACTTGCGGGTGGGAGAAGGGAGAAGGGGGAAGGGGGTGACAATGGAGCTGGATACTAAGAATATATGTTTAAGCTAATACAGAGCTTGGGAAGGATGTTGAAAAAATACTTGGAAATGTCTTCGAAACAGGCACTGCTGCTAAAAAAAAATAAAGAAAAAAAAAAGAAAAAAAAAAATTATATATATATATATATATATATATTATATATATTGAAATAATACCCTTAACAGAGGAAGTACGTAGAAAGTATGCTTTAAAATCTGTTCAAAATAACCACTAGAACAAAAACAAAAACAAAAAAATTCTTGAAATAATAAATACCCTTACAGAGCGACAGACAAGGAAGTATATTGAATATATACTTTAAAATGTGTTTCAAATCAAGAACTAAAAAAAGGAAAACAAAAATTGACATCTTGTTCTTAACACAGTTGACAAATTTTAAGTTTTAAAAGGGCAGGCTTTTTAATTATTCCAAACTTATTGCATGACATCAATACTACTGAACAAAGTCTAACATTAATACACAGCTACCCATTGGGTATCGATGACAAAAATTCTCGTTGCACCTTTAAAAAAAATATATATATATATATATATATATAAAATATTATATATATATATATTAAATTATATATATATAAAAAATTATATATATAATTTATATAAAATTTAAAGAAATAAAGTTTTACGCGACACAATCTAAGTGTCACCTTGAAAGATATCCTCTTCAATATCAGTATAAACAAAAGCCACATATTTTATAAAAAAAATGAAAAATTAAAAAATAAAAAAAGAACCAGCGCACGTTACAGCGAGGCAAAAAAGCAGAACAAGTAACAAATAGCTTCGGCGAAATCGAGTTTTCTGTATGAGCGGCGGCCCATGAAGCTTTCAGCCTCGACCGGGTGGTGGCCTATCTTTTAGACGTACGATTACAGCTAGCTTTAACCTTTAACCAAATAAAAAATATTGAGGCTAGCGGGCTGTAATTTTGTATGCTTGATGATTGGAGGGTGGATGATCAACATACCAATTTGCAGCTCTTTAGCCTCGGTAGTTTTTTTTTTTTATTCTACAGAATAACTGAAAAAAAACGCGAGAGAGAGCACTCATCTGAAAGCGGATCCCGCAAAGATAAAAGTGTCAGCGACAGTCCATAAAACATCTCTCGCAGCGTCGTCTATATCCGGAGAATATGAAAACGGACAAAGGCTTTGCGGCTTATTTTACGACATTTTATGCCTCAATAAACGAGAGGACGGGGAGATCAGTTCCCGTGGCACTCGCGCGGCACGGAGGGAGGAACGCCAACGCTTCCCCATAATGCATCTGATCCTTGCAGCTGTAAGGGCGTCATTAGATTAAGGACAACTTTTCGTACTGGCACGGGCTCTTGCTTCGCAGCAGCCCGTAAATGCTGTGTGTGTGTGTGTATAAGAAATTATTAAAAATAAGAGGGTATAAGGGACACGCTGTATTCTATGATGATCCGAACGAGATTTGACAGCATTATTCAGAGCACAAAATTCACACACACACACACACACATATAAATATAATATATAATATAAAATAAAGGTATAAACCACGAAGGAAAGTGAAACACTGGAGTAGCTCCAAGATCTTTCGACTCACGTCTGTTAAGTAAAGGACGTTGAGTCGAAAGATCTTGTAGCTAATCCAGTGTTTATCTTTCCTTCGTGGCTTATACCTGTATTTATGCATATATATATATATATATATATATATATAGTATATATATATCTATATATATATATATATATATATAGTGTGTATAACGTATAAATACGTGCATATATATACATAAATACATACATACATACATATATAGATATATATAAATATATAATTTACTGTCTTCAATGAAAAAGCAAGCAAAAGACCTTCCACAATATCAAGCACAGAAAACGCCCTCATAAAAAGGGCCAAAGAAGGTAATCTCAGTCTCTCTTCGTTGGTCATAATAATACATCGAGGTCACTTCCTCCCCGGAGTTGTTTCATTTACAAAGTTCCTTAATATTATGGCTACAATGGAGAGAGAGAGAGAGAGAGAGAGAGAGAGAGAGAGAGAGAGAGAGAGAGAGAGTATGCATGAAATTTGGGTCGTACGGCCTAGTGCTGACATTTTGGGTGTGTGTGTGTGTGTGTGTGTGTGGGGGGGGGGGGGGGGGGAAGGGGGGGTAAGGGGGGGGGGGGGGGGGGAACAGTCTCCTCGACGTTTTATTAGAAATTTACTGGATTAGTTATAAAAAAAATGGCTAGTCAACGGTAGAACAGTTTCTTGTATTTTTTTTTACTCTTGAGAGAGAGAGAGAGAGAGAGAGAGAGAGAGAGAGAGAGAGAGAGAGAGAGAGAGAGGTAACACCTGTCCCTTACTTTCGCCCACATAAAAAAAATAGTTTTTTTTTTCTTCTAAATCTCTCTTTATTACTCTGGTCTTGAAAAAGATATGAATCTCATTACAGAGACTGTTCTTTGTTGCCTGACTTACTAAATGAGAATCCACACCACAATCTACCACAATCACGATATCATGAACTAACTTCTATAGTTCCTGAGCGTACCTGAGGCGGACGTGAATACGAATTTATTCTTGAAAGTTTTGGTAATAAATCTAAACACCGGGGCACCTTTAGTGCTTAAGATAGTGATAAGCGGGGAGTTGGAGGGGATTGACAGCAAACTGGAAGAAAGGAAGCAGGAACGGGGGTAATGTAAAAGACTGTAAGCTCTAAAACCACTTAAATACCAAACTCTTCTGCGTTCCTACTTTTATCTTCAAGTGCCAGTTAGGATAAGGGCCTTTAGATTAATAATAATTATGGAGATCATCCTTTAATGTCTAACAACCACTAAAAATTAATTATCAACATATGAACTATTAAGATCAGCCAATTTCGTTTATTTCGAATCCAATATCAAGGATCTCAAAAGCTCTCAGTATTCACCATCTTGATGAACATCAGCGTCACATTCTGAATTATTATTATTTTTCAGAAGATTAACCCCTACTCATACGGAAGAAGTCCACCAAAGAGGCCAATGACTTCAAATTCAAGCTTCCAGAGAATATTATGATGTCCAAGAGAAGGAAGTAACAGGCAGTAATGGGAAATACAGAAAGAAGAGGTAGTTTATTAAAAAATAAAAAAATAAAAAATTAACAAATACTGAAATAATACTATAGGTAAATTATCAAAGAATTTATATTTTGATTATTACTCACAGGTCCTTGACACAGATCATTATCATAAGACTTGGGATTCATTTTAAGGATTTAAAAGTCCAATAAAATCGGAGTGCTTATAAACATAAAATTTAAAAATATAGAGGAATGATCTTAAGCAAACATCCAACCTTTCCCAAACATTAAGGAAAAACTCATTCACACGGTTTCAGTATTCTTACGAACAGACAAAATGACCGAAAAAAAGGACAAGACACTCACCTAAGGACAAACCCCTCGAAGAATTGCACAATTCTTCCAAAACCTTTCCTCGTGCCAGACGAACGAACAAACCTCGAAGACGCAACCGCGATCCAGGCGGATGTGGAAAATATGGCAGTGGAGAATAACCCTAAAATATATCGTTGTGGCCAACATGTCTCTAAGTACCTCTTAATATTCATGAAATGAACAAGATGAAAAAAGTTAAGGGGATGGATCCACTTGCACAGATCTGGGGGGGAGGGGTAGGGGTAGGGGGGTAGGGAGGGGGTAGGTACGGCCTGGAGAGACTGAGGTTGGTTGAGATGGCCGTTGGGAGTGGGGTAGGGGGGGGAGGGGATGGGCGGGGAGGAAGGGCTTGGGGAAGGGGAGGAGGGGTTTGGGAAGGGGTAGAAGGGGGGGGGGAAGTTAAAAGTAGTGGAGGAAGCTTTCCATTAACAAAAATCCCCGGAGCCTTGTGGGGCAAATCCTTGCCATTTCCAATACTGCTACATTACGCGTCTTTTTTTTCTTCTTCTTCTTCCTCAGCATTTTCCTCCTCCTCCTCCTTCCTCTCCCTTTTCCTCATCTTCCTCAGCCATTGGATATTGCTGCACTTGAATATTTAGAGGTGAATTACATTTTGGCATCATGTAGGAGATCGCCGGAATGTCTGTCGTTCAAAGACTCTTTCTTGAGGCGGTTTTGGGTCTTTTTTTGGTATTTTTTTTTCTTTAAAAGGCACATTGTTTACAAAATTATCTATCTATGACCTTTCACATTTGCTAAATACATTCATAATATTGTATATATACATGCATATACATACATACATACATACATATATATATATATATAGTATATATATATATATATATATATATATAATATATATATATATACATACATATATATATATATATATATATATATATATATAAAATATATATATATATAGATATAATATATATCTATAGATAAGATATTATCAAATACTATTTTATATATTATATATATATCTAAAATTATGTATATATATATATGTATAATATATATATATAGAGCTTATAGAAATAGATACAAATTACAAAATTTTCTAAACTTGAATCAATTGTCAAAATTAAAATAGCAATTACTGCACGCATTCTATTTCCTAAAAGAACCGTCGAAAGAAAACTGAAAAAAAGCACCTCATCTCTTTTCCCTGTGCTCTCTCTCTTCTTCCTCTTCTCTCTCTCTTCTCTCTCTCTCTCGTCTCTCTCTCATCTCTCAAGGAAATAAAGAAGCCTAGTCATTTAATTATGGCTATAAGGAGGACCTGAATATCCTTTCGCATAACCTCCCAAGTCTCGAGATAAAATCCATTGACACGAAAGACGGGAAGAAAATTCTGTCAGAAAAAAATATGTCTTTTTTTCACTTATTTGTTCGTTTTTCTCAGCCCTAAAATGCTGATTGAAGATACAATAATCAAGGACGCGGTCTTCTGCTGAACCCAAACCTTCAATAAGTCACGAATTTCTGTAGAAAAGTAATTTTTTTCTTAAGAGTGCCTGTAGAACGAAGATCTATCAAGAGATTCCGACAAGATGGGAGCTAATGGCCCTCCATTGTGGCACTCTAACGATCCGAAAGCATGTTACTCACACACCGCTGAGAGAGAGAGAGAGAGAGAGAGAGAGAGAGAGAGAGAGAATTTCTAAGTCTCGGTTTTACGAAACCTTCAAAGCAAGCGAGAACCTGACAGACATATTTACATAGAAAGAGAGAGAGAGAGAGAGAGAGAGAGAGAGAGAGAGAGAGAGAGAGAATTCTGAAGCTTCTGTTATACAAAACCAGGAGAGAGAGAGAGAGAGAGAGAGAGAGAGAGAGAATTTTGAAGATTCTGTTATACAAAACCAGGAGAGAGAGAGAGAGAGAGAGAGAGAGAGAGAGAGAGAGAGGAGAGAATTTTGAAGATTCTGTTATACAAAACCCAGGAGAGAGAGAGAGAGAATTCTGAAGCTTCTATTGATACAAAATGAGAGAGAGAGAGAGAAGAGAGAGAGAGAGAGAGAGAGAGAGAGAGAGAGAGAGAGAGAGTCGTCACATTTCACTTTCATATTCGTATCTACCAGTACATTTCACCTGACCTCGTGTCATAAACTCTCATCGCAGCAAGCAATGGCCGTAAGTTTCGTGACAGCGAATGTATATATACAAGATGAACACACACACACACACTCACAAACACAAAACTTACGTACATTCATTCGCAGCAATTTAGGCTTGTTGTAAGGGGAGGGGTGGGGGGGGGGGGGGGGGGGGGGGGGGGGGTGGAAGAAAGGGGGGAAGGGAGAGAAATTCCAGCTGTGACAACACTGTCATATGTGAAGCGGACAGTAAAACATGATCAAATCAATTTCGGGAATGTCGTCTGCCCAGCGGGAACCATTATATAATTTTCCTTTACAGCTTGATATTCATATGACGTTCGTGTGTGTATATATGCACTAAAACACACGCACACACACACACACACACACACACACACACACACACACATATATATATATATATATGTATATATATATATATATATATATATATATACTATATTACAATATATTCATTATTCCGAGGTAGAGGGAATTGGACAATAAAGGACATTTAGATATATATTGTATATATATATATATATATATATATATATATATATATATATATATATATATATAATGTAGTATAGTATAAATATAAAATGTTCAATTCCCTCTACCTCGGAATTAAATATATATATATATATATAAAATCATACTCATATAATGCGTGTGCATCCTTCAAGGATGAGGCTGCTAGCCTCACACCTTCATCCTTAACCCCAGCACAAATTGTTACCCATTTACATCTGGGTAAACTGGTGTGCGGTAAGCAAGGGGGACTAGTCATTGAAATAGCAAACGTCAATATATGTAAATATGTAAAATAAATCTTTGAATCTTCAAGTTTAAATTTACAATTCTTCCGAATATTAGACTCATGGATATATATAGGCGCATAAAAATTAAATATTGTATGTATATTATGTCTGATTTTCTAGGATTATTGACTTTATCCACCTGTATTACCCACAAAGCTGATACTAGGAAAATTCTAAATTTTATTAAAATGTTACAATCAATATGGCAAAAAATAAATAAATAGGTAGATAAATAAAAAAATAAAATAAAATATAATAAAAAATATAGAAAATGGTGAATTCGAACAGCAATAAATTAAGTTTTAAATGTTTATTCTTGTAGCCCAAGTTACGGCAACCATCCTTTCCTGAACCTTGTAAAATATACGTTTGCTTTACGACAGTTACTTCGGAAAAAAAGAAAAGAAAAACTGCACACAATCTGTAACACTTTACTACCCAAAGCCTGGAGTGTTCTAGTATTTATAAAGGCTTCATTTTTCTGAAAGAGATAGTTCCTCGCTGGACGAGTGGTTTTCGCGCTCGGCTGCCAATCCGGTGGTCCAAAGTTTGAATCACGGCTAGGCCAACGTGGAATCTGAGGAATTTATTTCTGGTGATAGAAATTCATTTCTCGATATAGTGTGGTTCGGATCCCACAATAAGCTGTAGGTCCCGTTGCTAGGTGACCCACTGGTTCCTAGCCACGTAAAAATATCTAATCCTTCGGACCAGCCCTAGGAGAGCTGTTAATCAACTCAGTGGTCTGGTAAAACTAAGATATACTCTTCTGGAAGAGATTCTGCCTCTGAAAACGAAGACACACACTTGCAGTATTACTTCCAGCCACAACTAAGTTCGTGAGTCAAAAAAATAATAGGAACCACTTCCGGGAGATTAATCTGCCATCAGGCCTTGGTCCTCATCATGATGACTTCTATGGAGAGTCAAGCTTGAAAACAAGCTCTTTAGTATTCATTATATAAGGCCTAACGAGGCCTATCTCGAATGGGGTACTTAATTTTATCTCTCCTTCCCCAGACTCTTGTTTTGTCCAATTATGAGGGACTGCGGAGCCAAATCTTGATGACCTGAGTTGTGAGGTAAATACAGAATCAGGTCATATACACATACATACATTATATATATATATATATATATATATATATATATATATATATATATAACACGTATATATAAATGTGTGTACGTACTTTCAGCATTAGCCCGTTCCTAATAACAGGAGATGGCCATATAGAAAAGGCAACGCAACTATCATCTTTTACTTGCTGAATCGGGCGCGAAATCGTTGTGTACTCGTAAAAATTCTCCCACCCCAACCGCACTAGCCTCGATCTATCCAGTGCCTTCAAGAACATACTCTTCTATTAGACAATGAAGAGTCCTTTCATTCTTACGACATATCTAAACCATCTTTAACGTACAACTATTTTCCTGTAAAGGAAAGTTGGCTCAACAATCCCTTCATGCAGTCCTTTCTTTCATTTCATTTGCACTTACAGTATCTTTACAATCTTTTGCTCTCACATGCATATCCCTCCCATTTTTTTTTTATCACAGTCCTCCAATTCGACTGGGTGGTATTTATAGTGTGGGGTTCCGGGTTGCATCCTGCCTCCTTAGGAGTCCATCACTTTTTCTTACTATGTGTGCCGTTTCTAGGATCACACTCTTCTGCATGAGCCCGGAGCTACTTCAGCCTCTACTTTTTCCAGATTCCTTTTCAGGGATCTTGGGATCGTGCCTAGTGCTCCTATGATTATGGGTACGATTTCCACTGGCATATCCCATATCCTTCTTATTTCTATTTTCAGATCTTGATACTTTATCCATTTTTTTCCCTCTCTTTCTCTTCACTCTGGTGTCCCATGGTATTGCGACATCAATGAGTGATACTTTCTTCTTGACTTTGTCAATCAACGTCACGTCTGGTCTGTTTGCACGTATCACCCTATCCGTTCTGATACCATAGTCCCAGAGGATCTTTGCCTGATCGTTTTCTATCACTCCTTCAGGTTGGTGCTCGTACCACTTATTACTGCAAGGTAGCTGATGTTTCTTGCACAGGCTCCAGTGGAGGGCTTTTTGCCACTGAATCATGCCTCTTTTTGTACTGGTTCTGTGCAAGTGCCGGGCATTCACTTGCTATGTGGTTTATGGTTTCATTTTTCGTATTAGCACTTCCTACACATGGGTGAGATGTTATTTCCGTCTATCATACTTTGACATATCTGGTTCTTAGGGCCTGATCTTGTGCGCTGTTTATCATTCCCTTCAGTTTCCTTCTTTAGCTCTCCCCTCTGTAGCCATTGCCAATTGTCATCGCTGGCTAGTTCTTTAGTCTGTCTCATGTATTGTCCGTGCATTGGTTTGTTGTGCCAGTCCTCTTTTCTCTGTTCTTTCTGTCTTTTTTCTCTGTCTCTGTATATTTCTGGGTCTTCGTCTACTTTTATTAGTCCTTCTTCCCATGCACTCTCTAGCCACTCGTCTTCACTGGTTTTCAGATATTGCCCCAGTGCTCTGTTTTCGATGTTGACGCAGTCCTCTAATATAACTTAGTAGTCCTCTCCCTCCTTCCTTTCGTGTTATGTATAGTCTGTCCGTATTTGCTCTTGGGTGTAGTGCTTTGTGTATTGTCATTTGTTTCCTGGTTTTTTGATCTATGCTGCGGAGTTCTGCCTTCGTCCATTCCACTATTCCTGCGCTGTATCTGATTACTGCACTGCCCATGTGTTTATGGCTTTATCATATTTCCGGCGGTTGAGTTTGACTTGAGTATCGCCTTGAGTCTCTGCATATATTCTTTCCTGATCGTGTCCTTCATCTCTTGGTGTTTTATATCTCCTCCTTCCATTATTCCCAGGTATTTGTATCCTGTCTCATCTATGTTGTTTTTGATGTTGCTCCCATCTGGTAGCTTTATCCCTTCAGTTCTCGTTACTTTGCCTTTTTGTATGTTGACTAAGGCGCAATTTTTTCTATTCCAAACTCCATCCTGATGTCCCCAGATACAATCCTTACAGTCTGGATTATTAGGGTATCTATTTCTTTGATGCTCTTACCATACAGCTTGATGTCGTCCATGAACATCAGATGGTTGATTTTGTTGCCTCTTTTCTTGAGTTGGTACCCGGCATCCATCTTCTGTAGTACTTTTGTCATGGGAATCATGGCTACTACGAAGAGTAGTGGGGACAGTGAGTCGCCCTGGAAGATCCCTCTCCTGATATTAACCTCTGCTAGTCTTATTCCAGAGCTTGTAAGTATTGTATTCCAGTTCCGCATTGTATTTTTGAGGAAGCTGATGGTATTTTTCCTCTCTGCCCCAATATATTTTCAGGCATTCTATTAGCCATGTGTGTATCATGTCGAAGGCTTTCTTATAGTCTAATTATTATTATTATTATTATTATTATTATTATTATTATTATTATTATTATTATTATTATTATTATCATTATTATAAGGTACACCTATGTTTATATATACAAACTTACAGGAGCTATTTACTTGAAATTCAAGTTTCCAACTCATACGATAATTTATTCAATGAACTAAGTCATTGAAGAATATGCTAATCAAAGTTGCATGAATGCTGTAGCAACCATCACAGCAACACTACTATTACGCCCGGTAGCAAGCTGATACACAACAGAACGACAATAACATAAACAACCACAACAGCAACAACAACACAGTTAACAATAACGAAAGCAGCGTCGAGTTTATCGTCCACATAATTTCTGCTTCGAAAATGCATGATACAATACCTGTCACAAGAGGCCGCGGTATTCCGAGACATAAATTGCGCGGGACTGTTTCGATTTCCCGAAACCTGTCACTCGGGAGGAACCAATTAAAATATCGGAGGAGGAGGAGGAAGGGGAGAAGGAGGAGGAGGAGCAGGAGTCCGGCAGCGGCGGTGAGCATTGCAAATGATAAGAGAAGTTGCACAAGATCATTTTTAAACTTTTCAAATACAAAATATAAATTGTTACTGCTTGAGACATTTTTTAAGGAGGTATATTTCTGCATATATGCACTTAGGAGTAAAGGAAAAAAAGATTTCAGAAAAAGAAAATGACATTTTATAAAAAAAATTTCTATGATTTCAGAAGTAGAAATTATATTCTTTATATATATTATTATTATTATATTATTATTATTATTATTATTATTATCATTATTATTATTATTATTAATATCATTATTATTATATATTCAGAAGACGAATCTAATTCATATGGAACAATTATCACTGAGGCCACTGACTTGAAATGCAAGTTCCCAAAGAATATGGTTGTCCATTTGAAACAAGTAACTGAAGGCGATAGGATATAAGGAAAGAAGAAATCAGTTATTAAAAAAGCGAAAATAAATGACCAAATTATTTTTTAAAAATGCCAAAAAAATGTAAATAAATGAATAAAATACAAGGAGGATTCTTAAGTAGAAATGCACGGCATCTTTGCTTGAATTTTGAGGTTCGAACTAGTTCAGATTTTTTTTTTCTCTCCTCGAATCTTGGCTAAGACACCAAGATGATGACACCTCCAAAATCACTTCACGACCATTTGGTAAGAGAAGATTATTTCTCTCTCTCTCTCTCTCTCTCTCTCTCTCTCTCTCTCTCTTCTCTCTCTCTCTCTCTCTCTCTCTCTCGATGAAATATAACTGTACAAGCTTTTGTCATTGGAGAGTACTTTCCTTTTAACAAAGTTAGGACTCGAATAACCCTGACACACTGCAAAAATTATCAATCATGCAGCCAACTTCTTTTCTGTTTTAAAATCTTTAATTTTTTCAGTGCCCTAGAAAAAAAAAACTCACGATGAGGATTGAAAGAATTGTTCCCTCAGTATTTTAAATTTCCATTTCATATTCTTTAGAATGAATATATATATATATATATATATATATATATATATATATATATATATATATATATATATACATATATATATATATATCTAACTAGTTCGGTTACACCTGCAACATACAACATGGGTTAAACAATGCATACAACGAGAGAGAGAGAGAGAGATAGAGAGAGAGAGAGAGAGAGAGAGGTCGATCCGCCCACCGGACGAGTAGCAAAAGGAACCTTCAACCGCTCACAATCTAAGGGTTCCACGACCCGTTGGGAAAACCTGATTAGGAACCTAATTAACCAGCTCTTGTTAAACATGCTGGGAGGGGGGGGGGAGGGGTTATTTGCGTTCATTAAATCAACAGTATTTAATCACTGCCGCGTTCATTAGACCGATGGCATTACAACAGACCCTTTGAACTTATAATTACATATGGAGGGGATAAAAGATGGTGGGTGGGGGGGCCGGGGGAGGAGAGAGAGGGAATAAACAGGAGGGAGGGAGGGGGAGCGGTATGGGGGGGGGGTTTGAATCAAATAAGAAGGGAATGAGTAGGGGGAAGAAAACCACAGACAGAAAAATATTTCTATTTGGTTGACTGACATTTCATTTCTTTGCTTTTGAAACTTCCAAAGTTCAACTTTCCGAAGGGACTGTCATGAAGAGTGATGTTTTACACACACACACACACACACACACACACACATATATATATATATATATATATATATATACGTGTGTGTGTGTGTGTGTGTGTGTGTGTGTGTGTGTGTGTGTGTGTGTGTTGCTATTAAATGTATGTCTAATTAATGTCAAATTCACGGCACAATTTCGTAGTAAGATGAAAACCGTTGAAGCAGTAATCATTACATACGACCTTCGCTGAATTATTTATTCCCTGGATGAATGAACGAGATAAAAAGTGAATTTGAAATAAGAAAAGTATTAAAAAAAGGCTGTAGAAGTATATTACCCATAAATTAGGTGGATGGATCCAGAAAAAACCGTGCTGGGGAAGGAATATGAATGAAAATGAAACGACCCAAAATGAGAGTGATGACGGAGTGAAAAAAAAAACAGGAGAAAAGTAAGAGAATGATGACGGAGTAGAAAAAAAACAGGAGAAAAGTAAGAGAATGATGACGGAGTAGAAAAAAAACTAGAGAAAAGTAAGAGAATAATTGACAGGAGTGAAATACAACAGGAGAAAAGTAAGAGAATGATGACGGAGTAGAAAAAAAACAGGAGAAAAGTAAGAGAATGATACCGGAGTGGAATAAAACCGGAGAAAAAGATACAGAGAATGATGACGCGTAGAGAAAAAACTAAGAAAAGTAAGGAGGAATAATGACGGAGTGGAAAAACACAGAAGAAAATAAGAGAATGATTACGGAGTAGAAAAAAAAAAAGGAGAAAAGTAAAGAGAATGATTACGGGAGTGAATAAACCGAGAAAAGTAAGAGAATGATGACGGAGTAGAAAAAAAAACTATAGAAAAGTAAGAGAATGATGACGGAGTGGAAAAAAAATTCAGAGAAACGCAACGGAAATATCTATTTGATTTTCAGGAGTATTTGCTGACACGAAGAGTCTTCTGGAAACAGACTTTATAAGCTACAAACTGTGAGGCAAGACCGCGCACGAGGAACACCGGATGCGGAGATCTGCGGAAGAAGCGCTATAGGAAGGCTCCGTAACATCTAGTAGGAGCCAAGGCACAGCGCCTGCAACATAGCTAGTGAAAGGTGGGCGGGGGAGGGGGTGGGGGAGGGCGGGAGACGAGTGGAATATGTGAAGGAAGGAAGGAGGGAGGCGGGGAGGAGGATAAATGGAAGGAGGAGGGGAAAGGTTGGCATGCTGGTTATGTGACTCCTGCTGGTGATGCAGTTTGTTTGGGTGTGTGTATGTGTGTTTGTGTGAGGGACGTCACGGAAACAATGGTTAATATAACAGGAGGGTGTATGCAAATGAATGAAGCATTTCCTCCTCCTCCTCCTCCTCCTCCTCCTCCTCCTCCTCCTCCTCCTCTCCTCCTCTTCTCTTCTCCTTCTCTTCCTCTTCTCTATCTTATATTTTTATAATCAGCGCATTTCAGCAAAATACGGAATTTTTTTTAACAAGTGGTCGATTACACAGCAACGCTTCTACCTTGAATTTATTCTTCCATACAAATGTACTCCATAAAATTTACTTCGTTTAAACCTTGTCGTGAAAAATACTCCTAAAACTAAGCTTTCTTCACCAATAATCAATAGATTCTTGACATGTATTTAATGTCTCATAACATAAATATTGTGCAATTAATACCAACAGCTGTTGTGTAACCTGACCATTTTATAGAAACTCTACGTACATTATCCTCCCTGTTTCAATTACTCGTGGGTTGAATATGGGGTTTCGAATTACTCTTGGAGGAAAAAAATAAATAAATAAAACACACACACAAGTACAAAATCCTTTTGTCCCGAGCCCCCTGGAATATGTGTCGCATGGAATAAGTACTCGGTGACCTCTCCTGCGACCAGAGCGTTTCCCGTTAGCGGGGGCAGCGTTACCCTGGAATGAAAGCAATACCTTTAACACACCAACGCATCAGGAATTGATTTCGTCTGTCTCCACGCTGTACAACCTTTCGTAATATTTCAATGACTTCACAACTCCACCGGATTACGGAAAATAAGAAGCCAGAGAGAAAGAGAGAGAGAGAGGGAGAGAGCTCTGTGCGAGTGTTTATATGCGTGAAACATACTGTAGCAGCCGTTTATATAGCTATGGCCGAGCTCGAATGAAAGTGTGTGTGACCCTATAAATCCCGTTCTCTCTCTCTCTCTCTCTCTCTCTCTCTCTCTCTAGTCTTCCATCGATTTATTCTCCGCATCCTTTTGTTCTCATTTATGGTTGGAAATAAATCTTAACATTTCAATACGTAAAATTTATCTCTGAATTTTTGTTTTTCTCGTAATAACAACAAAATAGAATCCATCTTTGGTCTTGTTCTCTTTCACTGGTTTCCATTCAGCTACAGATTGTGTATATTCTGCCAAAGTCTTTTAATTCCTGTAGGTGAACTCACAATAAAATAAATTACATAATTGAAAATATAAGGCATTTAGTCTTTTCGTTGCTAAGTCAACGGATTTTTTTTAATGAAATATAAGAAATTCTCAATGAAATATATACAAATGTTTTAATGAAATATAAGAAATTCTCAATGAAATATATACAAATGTTTTAATGAAATATAAGAAATTTTCAATGAAATACATAAGGTTTCGAAAGTAAGGAAAATGTGAATAGAATAGACGGAAGTTTTTCATTAAAAATATGTATGTTCAAGAAATGAAAGCTAAAACAATCTAACATAAAGGTAAAAAGAAATATTCCAGAATATTTTAACACTGACATTCTCTGAGAAGGTCACTTTGGTTTCATACGAAATTATCATTTCAATTACGTTATCAAGATAATCTTCAATCTAATAATCATGAACAGAACCTCGAATAACAGCAAGATGAAAGAAAGAAACGCGCGCGAATCCATTAAACATTCCTCAACCGTGAACGTTCCTCTAATAATAACATCAGCATCTAACGTTAGCTGCAAGGCACAGAGTCTTAGACGATGGCAACGAGAGCAACTTAAGAGTACCAGCATTGAGGACAGTACGTGGGTGTACTACTGATGTGTGTGTGTGTGTGTGTGTGTACATGTACAACAGCGTACGCGCTAACTGGTGGCATTGTGGTAGTGTCGAAACTCGTCCGTATCTAAATCCACACATACACACTCTCTCTCTCACACACACACACACCCCGCATACACGCTCGCCACCATCACCCCACACCACAACACTCATTCTCTCATGGCGTCTGCCAGTAACACACTGCAACCCGAGGAAAAGAAGTCCTTCCTCCGACTCTTGTACCACACTACCGACTCCTACCTCCCTCCCTACCCCTCCCCGCCCTCCTCATCACCCTCATCCTCATATGCTGCTGCTGCTGGTGCTAGCTAGACCCACATCCCCTCCACCACTGTGGCCTACTATTGGATACACACCCAATCTTCACTATTGCCTCTCTCTCTCTCTCTCTCTCTCTCTCTCTCTCTCTCTCTCTCTCTCTTCCCCTCCGTCCTTCCTTCCTTCCCTGGGCTTAAACGCATATCCTGCAACGGCAGGGAGGTATGTAGGAGAGTCCTGCCGGATATAATATGGGCACTAGTACTACTACTGCTACTACGCGGAGCAAGTGAAATCGTGCGGTATTGGCAGAAGCTGCTTCTTCCTCCTTCTCGTCTTCTTCTTCTTCTTCTTCCCCCTCGAGATCGCCTTCCGTCGCTAAATCTTACTTTCACCTCTCTCTCTCTCTCTCTCCACCTAATCCTCCTCCTCCTCCCCTTCCCTTCCCCCCTCCCTCTATTAGCATATCAACGAGAACATCAAATCTACAATAACCATCGAAGACACCAAAAGAAAGAGAGAGAGAGAGAGAGAGAGAGAGGAAGAGGAACTTTGCTCCTAACCGATAACATTTAATTCTCAAACATCTCTTTTTATTTTATGACGACCGACGATATCCATATGAACACGCTCCTCTTCCTCCTCCTCCGCATTTCCTGAACGCTACTGTCAGCAGGAACGGAGTAGTACTAGTACTAGCAGAAACAGCAGTCATAAAACAGCAGTAGGAGAACCAACAGCAGGAGAAACAGCAGTAGGAGATCCAGCGGCACCAGCAGAGGCAGCACTATCGCGCGCCACCAGCACCAGCAAAGACCGGGGCAAGAGAAGAGGAGGAGGAGGAGGAGGAGGAGGAGAGCTGGAGGAGTTGTCCGTGGCGACGGCGTAGTGGGCCATACACATGCACACACACACATACATACACGCACACGCACACACACGTACACACTCACAACCTGCCTGACGGCGGGCCTGCCGCAGCGCCCCATCAGCCCTCTCTCCAGTTCACCCCGCCAGTGCCTCGCCGGCCATCGCACCGTCAACATCTCTCTCACTCACTCACTCGCCCACGATCTCGCTCTCACTCTCCCACATCTACTCCTACTCCTACTTCCTCATCAACCAATCTCTCGTGCTTCTCCTTCTTCCTCACAGTCTCTCTCTCCTCTGTACATAGTACTACCTTCCTTCGAGGCTTTCTCTCTCCCTCTCCCTCTCTCTCTCTGACGAAGACGCCTTCCCGGCTATCGCCGGCGGGAGATATATAACCTACACTCGGTTTTGGCATGACTGGTACGGATACCAGCAGCGTTGCCTATCTATAAACCCTCTCACGGTACTCGGCTCCCTCCCTCCCAACCCCTCCTCCTCTCTCTTCCGAGGAACCTATCCCAGAGGCTACACCTCCACCTCCTCCTCCTCCTCCTCCAACTCCTCCCTGTCATCCCGAAGTTCTCCTCTTGTAATGTGGTGATGGTGTGGTGGTTGGTTGTACAGTAGTACTACTAATAGTACTAGTGTTGTTGTTGTGGTGGTGGTGGTGGTGGTGAACGGTGGGGGAGGGGAAACCATTACGATATTTAGCGTGTGAAGGGGGAAGTGAAGGAAGGGCAACGGCCCCCCCCCCCCCCCCCCTTTTTTTTCAGTACTACGGCGGCACCACACCCCTTCCTTGCTTGGCGGAGTCGAGGAAGGAAGAAGGCCCTACAACCACTGCTGCCGTCGCTGTCTTCTCTTCGTAAACCAATATCGCTAAGCACAAACCTCAAATATATATATATATATATATATAATATATATATATATATATATATATTATATATATATATATATATAATTTTGAGGAAAAACTAAGTAAAATTCTCCGAAAAACGAGTTAGAAAAACCAGAAGAGAAATGCCACAAAAGGCGCTGCATCAAGCAGGGACGAATGAACCTTAATTAAAAAAAAAAAAAAAAAAGAAAAAAAAAAAAAAAAATAAAAAAAAAAAAAAAAAGAATCAAACTCGGGAAAACAAGAGAAACAAACAAACGGACGAACGAAAGAATGAAGTGATAGGTGGTGATGATGAGGATAACGTGACAAGCTGCTGCTCTCGGTCTCTCGTCTCGCAATGCGACTAGTGCAGGTGGAAGGGACAGCTTATCCTATATATGGCTCGAACCATGAAATCGATCACTCGCTGGAGAGAGGTGCGGACGAGGACGAGGAGGAGGAGGAGGAGGACACACATTGTTGTCCTGACAAAAGCTTCTCCTCCTCCTGCTTTTATGTTTCAGTTTCTGCTTTCTGGAAGTGACATGAACGTTCTGCATAAAATTCCAAACCGCCCCCAACTCCCCCATCCTCTCTCTCTCGCTTTTTCTCTCGTTTACGTGATTTCGTACTAGAATAGACATATCAGTCACATTAAGTCGAATTTCGCAGAAAATGCCAAAAATGTCTATGCTGAAATTAACATATCAACGATTTTAAACTCCGTTCCATAAGTCTGGTTTAGATAAGTGGAAAATTTGAATTATATATCTTAAAGAACACTCTCTAGTAAAAATATACATCGTAAATCTCAGTATTACTTGAAACTTATTTTATGTGTCTGAAAATTCAGAACCTTTACAAATCTTCGATTCAAAACTGATGAAGCACTCAAGTTTAAAAATAAATGTTTCACTATTGCAAAATTAGACAGAAACCCCCCATGAAAAGGTACCACGAATTTGGGAAAACAGTTTTGCAAGTATTGCCAGAACTCACAAACGTGTATGAATACAGACAAGTACAATAGATTGGTAAATGTAAAGTATGCATGCCTAGGCATATATCCCTACATGTATTCATATATTGTAGGTATACATACACACGTACACTATAAGTGTAGGAAATCAGCATTATAAATATCTCTACTTCTGTATAATTGTGTTTTTGAGAGAGAGAGAATGTGGTGAAAATATAAAATGAAACACTACCCAAGTAAGGACCATTTTAAAATGAAACCAATAACAATGGAAAAAATTGTATGGTTAGAAACATTGCACAGGATATATTCATAAGTGCAGAAGAGAATTAGGGTGTCGGGAAGGAATATGCTCCATGAAACGTCTTGTTCCACTTTAATAATGCTCTCTCTCTCTCTCTCTCTCTCTCTCTCTCTCTCTCTCTCTCTCTCTCTCTCTCTCTCAGTATTGTAGGGGGCTATAAATATTCAAGGCATACTAGTGACCTGGTTAGACTGACACTTCAAAAAACAAAAAAAGTCTGTGCCGCGTAACCCTTATTCATTTCATAGTGTATTCCTCGCGGGTTTTGTAATAAGAGTACTATTAAATGCATTAATATGGCTTGGGGATTCACGGTAAAATTATTATTAGATTCATTCTAAGCAGATGAAATTACGAATGTTTACTCTTAGTAAAGCGAGCACAAACACAGACAAATTATATATATATATATATATATATATATATATATATATTATATATATATATATATATATATATTCATGTAGGTGTGAACAATTGTCATATGCCAAACATAAATCCCCCCCCTCTCTTTCCCCCACACACACGCCCCCATACACAAACAATCCTCATGGCAACCGTCGTTAACGAAAACCCATCACGATCACCATCCCGCAACACCCCACCCTGCCCCCCATCCCCACCCCCCAACACGTTAGTATGATGCAACCGAGAAATGTCGTCCATATTGGAGTCCCAGGAAGATCACGAAACGAGTCCCGTACGTGTGTGTGTATACGGTGTCAATGTATTCTGGGGAATAAAGGAAGGGAGGGTGAGGGGGAATAAATTCGAGAGGGGGAGGGGAGGGGTGGGGTGAAAGAGGAAGAGCTGGGTTAGGAGGCCTGGCTAAAAGTACGGATTCTTTTTATGGGAGGGAATTGTGTTGACGTGAAGGTCTCGGCTGCGGGGATACTCAATAGACACTGCCATTATTCCGTCGGTCTCGTCACGTGAGGCGCGCACGTGCACGTGGTGGCTTTTTGATGGGTGCTAAAGCAACTAGGACAGATATCCCATGCTATTTTTTTTTTTAATACTACCCCTTTAATTCCTCGTTTTCTCTGGCACTTTGTCTTCGTCTCTTCACAAGCATGAATATTCATCTTGTTCTCACCGCCCCCTCCTTTAAATAAAGGGGTTTCAAAGAAATTATTAAAAAATATAAGAAATTAAATAAAAGGACTCCTATCCTTCTATCCATCTATCCAAGGTCCTTGTCACAGCAGGCTGAGGAAGCCCTACGCAATTAGAGAAAGGGATAGTGGAGGAGGCGGAGGAAAAGTAGGAGGAGGATGAGGAGGAAAGCAAAAGGGAAGCTCCCGCACCCCTCAAGGAATAGATGGGAGGGGGGTAGGGAGGGAGAGAGAGAGAGGTGGGAATAGCAGTAGGTTGAAGAACACTAGAGGGAAAGGGGAGACAGCAGAGATGGAGGGGTGGGGGGGGGGGGGGGGGGAGGGTAGAGGAGGGTTTAGAGAGAGTGACGGTAGCATTGATTCTGGCTAAGAAAGAGGAAGAACTAGCTTAATTGGTGAGAGCGCAGGGGAAGAAGGGAGGGAGAGGGGGAGGGGGAGGGATGTGTGTATAGGACTCCCTGAAGATATTTCATAGGACACAAAACTCATGTGAGTCAAGGGCTTCCGTGAAATGACACGAATACCCAAAGCAGACACACAACACGAAATAACTGGCCCCCACTCCCTCCCCCAAAAACCAAATCTGGGAAAAAACAAAGCCCTCCTAAAAAGGAGACGGGGAAAATGACACGACCAGTGACCAAGAAACCATGTGGTGTGTGTGTAAGTGTATGTGTATCGCCACCGCGGTATAATAATCGGAGAATGGGGGGAGGAGGGGGGGACGAAGGAAAGACGTTCCTGGCGATCAGCTGAGCGCAAGAACGCGACCATGCGATGCTAGAGCGAGTGTATGTGCCACACCTACCCACCACCACCACCACCACCAGCAGCGGCAGCGGCAGCAGCAGCAGAAACAGCAGGAGCAGCAGCAGGAGTACCAGCCAGCAGCTAGCAGCAGCAGCTCTGATCCCCTTATTTGACTGAGAGCTCCCCGAAAAGAAGGGAAGATATAGTGTGGCGAAAAAGGAGGATCAAGTATCGCTGCTCGTGCTATCGCTACTGCTGGTGTTGGAGTTGGTGTTGGTGCTCCTGGTGGTGGTGGTGGTGGTCTCTCTCTCTCTCTCTCTCTCTCTCTCTCTCTCTCTCTCTCTCTCTTCCCGACGTCACATGACCGCTCTGCCGGAGTGGTGAACGGAGGGAAATTTTTTCCCGTGCGAGAGCAGAGTGGTGGTGCGGAGGTTAGGGGCCGAGAAGTGGAAGCGATCAAAACAATACGAGGCAGAGATAAGGCAGATAGAGAGATAGATAGATAGATAGATAGAGAGAGAGAGATACAAAGTGAATATCATATCAGTGGAATGATGTGAACACAAAACATACTCTGGAGAAAATTTGATTCAATTTGTGAAAGCTTATGATCTTAATACAGTTTGGCGATTAGTGTTTTATTTTTATTTTTATTATTTTTTTGGGGGAGGGGGGAGGGGCAACATTGACAGATGATATCGCTGGCTTTCCATGGCTCACGTGTCACAACTGGATAAGTGGATCGGAAAAATGAATGGAAACAGAAAAAAAAAATACTAATAAAGCAGAAACGCCCCAAAGTGTGAAATATCCATAACAGGAATCAAGATTTCGAACCGAGTTATTCAGGAAGGAGAAGCCATTACGATGCAATTGCATAATTGCGGCGGCTAAACGGCCGCAAACAGTGAAGATAAAAAATAAAGTGATCCCATTTGAGCACAAGCGAGGAACGAGCGACCGAGAAGGGGAAAGAGAGACAGAGAGAGAGAGAGAGAGGGGGGACCCATTTATAGCCTTAGAAATATAAGCGGCCGAGACTTGGCTATATTGAGGCGGTGTGGAAAGTGACGGGTGGTGGGTTCAGTGCCAACGCGTGGTAGCGGTGAACTGTGCCAGCGGGAATGACCAGCAAGACACACAAACGTATTTTTTTTTTCACGCTGGTCACTGCAGTGAAACGTGATACGGCGTGACATCTCTCGCTGCTGGGGCGCCCTTCAGTGCGTTCAGTGATTTATCTTTAAAACTGTGCGACGAGTGTTTGAAAATCACTCATTTGTTCCAAGGTGCCGTTTGCCATTGCCTGTGGCAGATGAGGAAAATCAAATGTGGTGAATTATTCATAGCCTTGTGCAATGGAATCTACCGAAATGCTAGCTTTTATAATTGTGATACGGGAAAATTGCAACCTTCAGCGAGTGTCATATTTTATAACATTTATAATGTCCTGTTAACAGAAATCATGGCGAGTGGATTTCGACATAAAATTCATTCTAATGACAATTCAACTCATAGAGTTACTAATGGTATTAAATGAAATGTAAAAGAATATGCTCCTTAATACTCGGTGACGAAAAAATAAAATAAAAAATAAAGTGCTTCGAAAAGTAATGAAATCGTGCCGAAACCGTGTCTGTGTATGTGTGTGTAATTGAGTGTAGTGGAAAATATAAAGCACAGATGGATTTACAGATTTAAAGAGAAGCTCTCGCACGCGTTGTTTTAAGGCTAAATACCGACGACGTTTACGCCGTTATTGCCAAGCTAAATGGCGGAAGAGGAATAAATTAGAAGAAAAAAAAGTGTAAAACCACCACGCAATAAGTCTCAACCCCCTCCCCTCCCTCCCTCTCTATCTCTCTCTCTCTCAAGAAAAGCATCTATTAGTTCTCAAGAGGACGTAACCCAATATCGGCGCAACCAAATAAGAAGAACTTCAACCGCAGGGGCTTTGGTTGAGAGAAGAAGGAGGAGGAGGGAGGTGGAGGAAGGACGAAGGAGGGAGGAGGAGGAGGAGGAGGGAGAAATGCTCGGCTGGAGCTGGTTGAAACCGGGCCAAATTGTTTATTGGAAGCATTTGGTCCCCTTCAACCAGCTGTAGTCTGCATTGTGTGCTGCAGCAGCAACCCCCGTCATCGCATGATTCTACGGCCTCTCTCTCTCTCTCTCTCTCTCTCTCTCTCTCTCTCTCTCTCTCTCTCTCTCTCTCTCATTAGCAGTGTTTTTTAAAAGCCTTGGCTACTGTTTCTGTGGATGTTTGATTATGGTCTTTAAATCTGTTTATACATACATGTAACAAATTTGTACACACACACACATGCACATACGCAGTATACATGCAAATACATAAGCACAACACAATACACAGAAACACAAATGTACATAATACAATCATATAATATATAGTATATTATATATATCAATTGATTATAATAACTGCAAATTATGTTTTCCAAAGTACACAACCAGCTATATTTCTTGTACTGTTGTAAATCTGCGCAATGTGTCAGTATCTTCAAATTGTTGTAGAAAAAAAATAATAAACTGGGCTATATTTAGAAATAATTCATTAAACCAAATCTTAATTATTCATTGTTATTTGCACTATTTTTGCAAGCAAACGGAGACTATAAACCAACTCGATAAAACTGCATGTTAAATAAAATAGGACGATCCAAAACAAACAAAATATTTGTTTACGCAAAATAAGAAAAATCTACAATTTGCAAACACGTGAGAATTTACTCGGTGGTAACAGCTGATGCCAATATATTTCGAAAATACCAAATGGGAAAATCAAGGTATTTATCAAGTTCTTGGCAAATGGTGAACAAAACCAGTGATAAACTCTACGGAATTATTTACTCAAGTTTCAGTGCAGACGCAAAAACTTCCAAGAGGTTCAATATATCTAAATCAATTGATCTTGTTTCCAAAAGATTCAACATATCTAAAGGAATTGTACCTTATTTCCAGAAGGTTCAATATATCTAAATTAATTACTATTATTTCCAAGAGGTTCAACGTATATAAATTAAATTAATCTTATTTCCAAAAGGTCCAATATATCTAAATTAATTTAATCTTACTTCCAAAAGGTTTACTGCCTAAATTAATTTAACCTTATTTGTAAAAGGTTCAAAACTTCTAAAGGAATTATATCTTATTTCCAAAAGGTTTAATATATCTAAATTAATTTAATCTTATTCATAAAAAGGTTTCAATATATCTAAAGGAACTGGATCTTATTTTCAAATGGTTCAACATATCTAATGGAATTGTATTTTATTTTCAAAGGTTCAA
The DNA here is from genome assembly GCF_015104395.2 of Macrobrachium nipponense. Taxonomy (NCBI): domain Eukaryota; kingdom Metazoa; phylum Arthropoda; class Malacostraca; order Decapoda; family Palaemonidae; genus Macrobrachium; species Macrobrachium nipponense. The sequence continues at coordinate 81,988,988 of NC_087210.1, read as the reverse complement.
TATATCTAAGTTACTTGAACGTTATTTCCAAGAGGTTTAATATATCTAAATTAATTGTATCTTATTTTCTGAAGGAATTGCATCTTATTTCCAAAAAGTTCAACATATCTAAAGGAATTGTATCTTGCAAACCAGAAAATTTCGGAAAGGTTCAATATACTTCAACGAAATGTATATTCCAAGGCTGACAATGGAATTCAGAATGATCAATCCTTCTCTGCCAATTCAAAATTGTAAACAAACGTATAATTCATCTTTTGATTAATTATGAAAAAAAATACCACAATAATTATATATCCAGTTGGTTAGAAATTTGCTCGAAGCGAAAAGTTAATGATATGAGAACCTTTGCCTGTTAATGTTAAATGAACAATTATCGATTAAAATATGAATAATTATGATTATTACTGTAACGCATATAATAAATGACGACACCTGATCCTATGTCTAAAATAATGACATAAGGAAAGAGGCTAGAAAATTCAACTCGATGCAGACCACCTTTGCTTTAGCGTTAACTTCTACGGCAAGGCAGAGACCGTTCCCAGCTAATATTTATAACGGTGTGGCACGGCATGGCATGCAGCTAATATTAGGGTAATAAAAAGATCATATAACCTTTAGAGAAACATTTCACTTCACTCCGACATAGTGACTGTTTTCCTTATCTACAATGTAAAAGGGTAAACGATACAGTTAGAGGAATATTTGGAATGTTTAAGGAATTCTACTATTATGTACGAATAGGGAGGAGCTACGGATAGCAACATTGAATTAGAAACCAACTGAGACTAATAATAATAATAATAATAATAATAATAATAAAATAATAATAATAAGTACGACGACGATGATGACGATAAGGAAAATGTTATAACAATATTAATAACAATGTAAATTTAAAGACAATGATAATCATAATATCATGTCGAATATTAAAAAAAAATTAGACAAAATCAGGTTGAATATTTTAAAACCATAAAATATCAGGTCGAATATTTAAAACGCTCATACAATATCAGGTCGAATATTAATAAAACAGATACAATATCAGGTCGAATATTTTAAAAACTGATACAATATCAGGTCAAATATTTATAAAAAAAACTTATACAATATCAGGTCGAATATTAAAATAACTGATACAGTATCAGGTTGAATATTTAAAAAAAAGCTGATACAATATCAGATCGAATATTATAAAAACAGATGCAATATCAGGTCGAATATTTAAAAAAAAACTGAGACAGTATCAGGTCGAATATTAAAAAAAAACTGAGACAATATCAGGTCGAATATTATAAAAACAGATACAATATCAGGTCGAGTATTATAAAAACAGATACAATATCAGGTCGAATATTTAAAAAAGCGCAGACCCACAAACGATGCAAAACTGCAACACTGTTTTCATCCACATCATGAGGACCGAATTTAGAATAGTATAAATAATGAAAAATAACGGAAATGGACGTGAAGATATTAATAAAAGATACCAATTTATTGATTCTTAGCTAGTAGAAAATTCTGGAGAGGATAAACTGACGACATTGTGACATTTAAAACACAGTTGTCAATGAGCGGTTAATAAGTCACAGGAAACATTCGTGTCTGTGTATGAATCGTGTGGAAATGGAAATCAGTTTATTTAACGTACGTTGACAACAAACATCTGGTAAATGATAATACCGAGAAAAAATACTACTGTAAAATATGTCGGCATAAGAAAAATTTTATTTAAAATCGGAAACTAAGTTTGCAAAATTAAGTTATTTGTCAACTTACCAAACAAGCATTTGTAAGATGAAACTTATAATTTATTTAGGTTTTGTGAAACATACATTGTTTTGAGGGTGTCTTGAGTATAAAAATAATCAACTAGAATATTTTATATACAATGTGTATCACAGACATTCTTTCAAGTTACAAAAAAAGGCGTGAGAATCTATAATCAAAAAGCTATAACATAAACTGCTCAAACATTAAATGAGAACAACTAGATAAATGCTGTTACCGTATTAATAAAAATTCTCTAAAAAAGGGATAGATCAGAATTTCCACTGTAATTCTATAATAATTACTGAAAACCTGTCCAGTTACAGTAACATTTTTAAGAACTATTTTCAATAACTGAGTTGATCTGGGTCCCTACTGTAATAATTTCAGTTGTGGAGAGGAAAACTAAATCACTGATAAAAACCTCCCTCAGTTTAGTCAAAAATGGAAAAGACAGAAACTCCACATTTTATTATCAATAATAACTCTGGTCCTCTCTGCAACGTCTGATCATTCCTGAATCTGAAAACTATACAGTCGATCTATAGAGAGCTGACTATGCCAACTATAAATGGAGAGACTGTACTAAAACAATGGCGGAAATAAATCTCATAAAGCGATAAGTACAAGATGCTGCAGTGATGGTCTTTGAAACAGTAAAAGAAAGTTGAAACATAGTGAAGGGAAAAGAATTAAGACTGAAAAAATGGGTTCCACATTCCAAACACTATGCATTCAATACTTGGCTATGTTGTATGTATAGATGAATAAGGGACAATCATAGCGAAAACCTTACAAACTTCAAAATCCCATATGTTACAGAATTTTGGGTATGAATCGTACTTCAAATAAAAAATGTATGAGCTTTATATAAAAATTCCAACAAAATACAGTGATTTTGTAATATATTTTTAAAAAAGCTTTTCCACCACAATATTTTTTAAAGATGAAATTCCTATCCCTGAAAATAATAAACATCAAATCTGAAAAAGATGCATTTTATAATCCTTCGCCCAAAAAAGGTCAGGGACTTCAAACCATATATATATAATTAACGAAAGACAAGTAAATTGCTTTCATTTTATATTTGAAAGAATTCTACATAAAGAAACTCTAGTGAGCTGGATGTTGAAAATAAAATCTCCCGAAGTAAACTATTTAGCACAAAACTCAGAATAGCGGGTAGTTAGTTAAGGCCAGGTGAAGGAACTGAATGAATAGTAGCCTAAACATCCTAAAGTCTGTAATGGTTTGAAATAACAATTTAAGTAAACTGAGATAAGTATATCCAACTGATAAAAAATAAAAAGGTTCCTAATTGGGATGATGAAAAGTATGCCACGTAAACAATTAAAACATGTCTTATTTTTTTTGGAGCAGATTAAAATAGCAAAAATTAGAAGCAACGTGACTAACCAAAATATGAATTGAAGTGAGAAGGTCTACTGGAATGGAATAGAGAGTTTAGGCCAAAGGCCAAGCACTGAGACCTAACAGGTCATTCAGCGCTGGAAAGGAAAATGAGGGTAGGATAGGTTTTAAGTTGTAATAGGATGAAAACCTCAAAGCAGTTGCACTATAAAATAATTGCTGGGAGAGGGCTGATAAGGAGATGGAAGACAAAGAATATGAATGGAGGTACAGTAAAAGGAACGAAAGGGGTTGCAAAGGTCTTATATTTTCATCACAGTTAGTCGAAGAGTGAAAATGGTAGGACGGACAATGATAGGGAGAGAGACGTGTTACTGAGTTTTGGGTTCCCTATTTCTATCAATTCAAATGGTTATCATAACCTGTAACATGAGAGGACGGAGCTGAGAGATACATAGAGAAATATGGAGCAAAATCTGAGAAATTCAAGGATGATAATGCTGAGACGCTCTGGTACAAGTGGGGAAGAGAGCAGATATTGCGCCGTCAACAACAAAAATAAAAAGCTACGAAAAGGGTTAGCAGACTGAATGAATAAAGCCAAAATCAGGACAATTGGTAAATAAAGCTTTATATATTACATTCCACTAAATGTCTCTGAGACACCAAGAGGGATGAAAACTGATTCCCAAAGGAAGATAATCAAATATCAGTGAAAAAAGTAAGGTCACCGGTAGGTCTTCCCTTATGGAAGCAATGGTGGTAATCTGGAAATGATAAATCTGAGTTGAAAGTGTTAAAAAAATGAGCTGAAAGGCGTTTTTAGTATTTTAGCAATGAAAGACTAAGTAATAGAAAGAATTAGAGCAGCCAAGAGTCTTAGGTGTACCCTGACCAGTGCGGTGGTCGGAAGTTCGATTCTCGGCTAGGCCAACGCGGAACCAGAGGAATTTATTTCTGGTGACAGAAATTCATTTCTGGATATAATCTGGTTCGGATCCCATAATAAGCTGTAGGTCCCGTTGCTATGTAACCAAATGGTTCCTAGCCACGTAAAAATATCTAATCCTTCGGGCCAGCCCTAGGAGAGCTGTTAATCACCTCAGTGTCAGTGGTCTGGTAAAACTAAGATATACTTACTTTTACAGTAATATGCATAATTGAAGGCTTCAATAACAAAAATGACAGCAGACAACAGGGTAGGTCTGTCCGCAGACTACTCGAAGACTCGTCTTTGATTATGATTTAGGCATAACCCTTTACTAACCTTCACAGATGTGGGAGCCTTACTCTTAGAAAATACTGGGATCGCCTAGGACTACGATTTAGGCAGGCCTCTTTGACGACCTTCATAGATGTGAGAACCTTTCTCTAAGAGAATGCTGAGATCGGCTAGGAATACGATTAAGGCGAGACCCTTTGGCAACCTTCACAGATGTGAGAGCCTTTCACTAAGTGAAGACAGGGATGCCATAGGGAGAGGTACGGATAAAAGAAGAGGGAAAGGAGCAACAGACCCACTTGCTGGAAAATCAAGAGCTGAAGAACGTGGCTTTGTCTCTAAGACACAGAAGAGAACCAAAGTTACACTAGCAAAAGTTGTTGTGGAAAACATTATCAGCAAAGGGACAAAAAAAATTTGTTTCTGGCGGGGTGCAAGAAGACTTCTCCCCTCAGAGAACTGTGGTACAGCAATTCCTAGCAAATAAAAGAACAAGGAGAGGCAAAGAATACTTATTATTCTAGGCGGATTATAAACATTCACATACAAACACAATACTTTTTAACCACTGGCCTGCAGTGGGAGGCAGAGCGATGTGCCAGGACAACATAAAAGTAGATCAACTTATATCAATTGCTATATCACTTAGAAATGGTAGCGAGGGAAACATCAAGGTTAAAGGAAGTAAGGTCTACATAAAGATAATCGGGTGGTAAAAATGACATCCTTTTCTGGCGTGTAAACCTCTATGCCAAGGAACCTGGCACAAGAACATTCCTCCGTAGTTTCGAATCAATTTCACGAATCTGTAAAGGTACGAAAAACAATACCACGACTTTTAAAAAAGGGGAAATATCACTCGCTTCTAAATACAGAGAACAGTCCCACGACCGCCACAATTATCTGCAATACGCACATTAATTATTCGCAGACATAAAATTCTAAATAATAATACTAATAATACATTCCTCCATAAACAATTCTGATCAACAAAGATATTCTCGTAAAAATAATGCTGACGGATAAAACAAACTTTTCAGTTTTTTAATGATTTAAGTCAGCTAAAAGCGAAAGGCATTCTGTTCCTATTTTCAAAAGATAGTAACGATTCGACGATGATGCAAAAGTCTTGAAGAAAGGTTTTTTTATTTAATTCATTTTATTTATTTATTTATTTATTTATTTTTAAGGCTTGAAGAAAAGTTATTTTATTTATTTATTTATTTATGACGATGCAAACGTCTTGAGGAAAGGTATTTTATTTATTTCATTTTATTTATTCATTTATTTATTTTTAAGTCTTGAAGAAAGGTTTTTTTATCTATCTAATTTTATTTATTTATTTATGTTTTATTTTTGTTTTACGAAAGAAAGAGGGACATAAAACATTTCATTTTCACGTTACTTTTTTTTTTCAAGTTCACTACAACACGTCGCCAAAGTTTATGACGAAAATAATGACGATAAAAGGGACATAAAACGCTTCATTAAACGAGGACAAATCGCCAGAAGAGTAAATCGCACAAACAATAGACACGGCGGGAGGGAGACAATTTGACGGGTCGGTAAGCGGGAATTACAAGAGACCACTTCAGCCAAGATAAGTCTGAGGATTCATAGACGGCTCTTTGCAGAGAACCCGCCCCCCCCCCCCCCCTTTCCCCCCCTTTCCTTCCCCCTCCCCCCTTCCAAATCCCCAACAACACTTTTCCTTGAACAAACATTCGACTTTTATACACCGTAATTTTCTCTTCTCTTCCATCTTTCTTTTCTCATTGTTTTCCTCATTCCTTATCACACACTACCTCTGTCAACAGTCCTCCACGTCGCTGGCATTTTTAATCTACATCAATGTTCCTCTTTCGCCATCAAAGAATGCTATTTTCGAGTCTATATATCTCATTCCATTTGAAAAAAAAATGCCTTTATGCCATAAACTACTATCTATCTCTTTCTAACACTTCCCCAACTATAAGAAAAAAACTAAATTCTTTACCGATTTGAAATTCGTCTTCCTATATAAAAATATAAAACCCTAATGAACTCATATATAACCCTTCCTTACCTAAATGTTCTTCATTACTTGCTTGAATGTTTTTCTCTCCCCCTGCCATAATAATAATTTTGTTCCCTGCAAAAATATGACTTACTTCTTCCCCCGGCCGTAACATTCATTTTTTCCTTACCAATACATTCCTACTCCCCTATCAGGATATTCCTCCATACCTTACTGATATCTGCTCATATTCAGCCGGGATATTCCTCCTGTTTCCTACCTCAAAATATTCCTCCATCCTTTCCAGATATCTACTCCTATCCAGCCGGGATATTCCTCCTTTTTCCTACCTCAAAATATTCCTCCATCTCGAATATACTTCCTTTCCTATCTTGATATTCATCTCTCCTTACCTTCAGTATTCATCCGTCCATACATCCCTACTAACTTATGCAACATCGGCCAATCCATGTCAATTACTGGAATCATAAATCAGTGCAGTTGAGGCTAATAACTTAATGGGAGTCGTTATTATTTTCCAATGACTATCAAAATCTCATTTAAGCTTCCCCATTCCCATACAAAATTCTATTTACCAACTGAATAAAATCACGAATGAAAAAGTTTTTTATTTTTAAATAAAAAACAGCATACATACTGAATATTACTTCCAAATGAAATAATCAACTTAACAGTTAAATGAATGAAAATAAAACTTCATTGTTCACTAATAATTTTTGTATAATTCATCGATACATGACCAATTATAATTACCGGATTAATGTAAACAAAACAACGATTTTACCGGCTGAATCTATCAGCTATATATATATATATATATATATATATATATATATATATATATATATATATATATATATATATATAATATATATATAATTAAGTACTAAACAACCAGTATCCCGTTGGGTCACTTTAATGTTGAAAATTTTTTGGGGTGGGGAGGGGGGATGGCAAGGGTGGAAGGGTGAATGAGAGGGGAGGGGAGGAGGAGGGGGAGGGAAAAAAAGGGGGGGGAGCACTCAACGAGCAGTATCAGCCATGTTTAACTTCCGGTGTGCAAACAAACAAATGTTTCAGTATCATAATAGATACACACTAAAATTACTAACGAACTTTGGTCATAACATCGTCCCTATCCCTTCAATCAATCAAAATCAACCGTGGAAACTAATTAAATCAGGTCGTAACGATTGGGTTTAATTACTGACATAATTATTTATTCAATTATTCACGGTTCTGTCGCCATAATTCGTCACGATCCCCAAAAATCAGAACATAGACGATTATACTGAATAAAAAAAAATATTCGCCTCGTATTTTATTCAATGATTTATATTTCATCTATTTTTTTTACTAATTTACTCATCTATCATATTTATTTCCTAAAAAAATTATTTCTCCTTTCTGTATTTCCTGTATTTTTTTTCGAATGAACACCGAGTTCTTTGGAAGATTGAATTTCAAGTCAATAGGCCCTGTACGCTCTCCCTTTAAGAAAATTGAGTTTATCTTAATAATAATAATAATAATAATAATAATAATAATAATAATAATATAATAATAATAATAACTTTAATTAAATTAAAAATAATGGCTACTTCAGCAGCGTTACACTTGTAGAGATTCTTCTCTATTTTGCGAATAGCGGCTTTTTCCGTGCTACTTAAACAGGCTAGTAGAGCGCCTACAGAGGACAATACAGGGTCAAAATAGGTGTATATATTTGAACTATACAATGCAAATATATACACCTATTTTGACCCTGTATTTGACCATGACCTCTATAGGCGCTCTACTAGCCTGTTTAAGTAGCACGGAAAAACCGCTATTCGCAAAATAAAAGCGAATCTCTACAGTGTAACGCTGCTGAAATAGCCATTACTTTTAATAAAGTATGCTTGAGAGAGGGTCTGCTTCCTAAGTACAATAATAATAATAATTTAATAACAACAATAATAATAATAATAATAATAATATTGAGACGAATTCAGAAGCTACACAAATTAAATGCCGTAGAAGCTGCTACTATTTCAACGCTACTGCCCTCAGAGAAGGTCATCTCCCTAATAATAATAATAATAATAATAATAATAATAATAATAATAATAATAATAATAATAATAATAATAATAAAACAGGGAAATTCACCGATAATCTTTCGCGTCTCGCAATATGAATTGGTCTCAGCCGTGATCCAAACGGTATTAGATAAGATAAAAATTGTCCACATGACATTAATCACTATCCCAATTAGGCCATGATTTCATCGAGAAGAATTTCGCCCTAACTCCCCGAGACTCTCTCTCTCTCTCTCTCTCTCTCTCTCTCTCTCTCTCTCTCTCTCTCTTGCTTAATCCGACAATCCGTTCTCCAAGCTTTCATTCAAGAGGCTGATTTCCTACAGCTTGTATGTGTGTATATATGCATACACACATACATACACACACAAACACGCTTATATATAATATAATATATATATATTAATATATATATATATATATATATTATATATATTAATTATTAATGGTAACCCATTCTTAGGCACGAGGATATTGGTAATTCATTTGTTGGATCCCACATTGTTAAAAATGAAAATGGTATGTCTCTGAGACATGCCATTTTCATTTTCCTATGTGGCATACAACTGAAATATATATATATATATATATTATATATATATATATATATATATATATATATATATTATATAATAATATATATATTATATATATATATATATATATATATATTATATATATATATTATATATATATATATATATATATATATATATAATATATATATATATATATATATATATATATATATATATATATATATATATAGAGAGAGAGAGAGAGAGAGAGAGAGAGGGCACAACGAATAACAGTTGCGCTCTCAACAGAATGATGAAAAATATAAGCTCAAACCTAGAGATAGAAATAACAAAAAAAAAAAATATAACAAATAAATAAATGGCATTGCAAGGGGGAGGAAACGAAGTTAATAAATGCGAAAGGATGCAAACTGAATTACTTCACAACCAAAATGTCTAGAAGGCCACGAGCGATTAAAAGGATACTCATTGACACATTGAGGACGAAGGTCGAAGAAATGAATGATTTTCACAAGGTCTTAAAGATTGTCTTGATTGGACGGGTAGTCTCTTTTCGAGGAGGAGGAGGAGGAGGAGGAGGAGGAAAAATTAATCGTTAAACGAAAATAAATGTTAAGACTTGACGCGTCGATCTTTCCAGAAAAGAAAAAAAAAATCAGACGCTGTTACTTGAAAACAGAAATATCTGACATTTGATAGACTTCCCCGCTTCAACCTAAGCTCCCTACTCACATTTACATATTCTGAAAGCATTCTGTCTCTTGTCATCCGACAAACTATCAAGCAACGGCTCCAAATCTCCTAGCTACTACCTACACCAAGTGCTTTTGTGCATCACTTGTTGACGCCTTTGAATTCACTCAGAATCGACCTCCCAATCCCCACGAATTGCAAAATCACCTGACGAAGTAACAGTGATTCCTTTGCACGGGGAGGTTGTTGTCATCTGCTCCTGAATTCAGAAGTCCTCTGCTGTATTCAGCTGCCTTCTGTTGAATACATAAAGGAGGCTTCATTCACTTATGCATCTAGCGAAATCTGCAACGAGTCGGTAAATTAAGTCTTTCAATAAGCATCTGGCGTTGAGGTTTCGCTCACTCTACGTTAGTCGAATGTTGTTCGTCCATCTTCATTCTAAAACAATGTTTGTTTGTATTGTTTTTGCTTGTATGGTGCTTTTACGTTGCATGGAACCAGTGGTTATTCAGCAACGGGACCAACGGCTTTACGTGACTTCCGAACCACGTCGAGAGTGAACTTCTATCACCAGAATTACACATCTCTCACACCTCAGTGGGATGCCCGAGGATCGAACTCGCGGCCACCGAGGTGGCACGCCAACACCAAACCAACCACGCCACTGAGGCGCTATCTCCAGCTTTGGGAATGGCAAACCACTCACCAAAGTTAGCCAGGCCACTGGCCCAAATATGAGTGATATAGAAAAAAAGAGGAGCTACAAAGAGAACTTTAAGTAACGCCTACAGTGCGCCGCATGAAGTGCACTAACGGCACTGCTCCCACTACGGGAAAAGACAAAAACCACATCTATACATTAAAATTACATGTCAAAATATATTACATAAATCTTCATGATATTTCAACCCACCAGATTACTCGTGAATACCTTTTTATATATTGCATCACGATGTAATTATTCTTCAAAGGCAACTTGATTCTGAGATACCTTTTCAAAGGAATCAAACCAAGTCAGTCTCCACATAATTTATAAATTACATCACTTGAAAGCAAATAAATTTACTCTAAAAATAATCCTGAAATGACATCACTTCAAAACGAATAAATTCAGCCTTCAACGTAGTTTACAAAGTACACTGTTCTGCGATCAAATGAATTCAGCCTCGACATAAATCATAAATGACATCACCTGAATTTAGACAAATTCAGCGTTCGACATAATTTACAAAAGTTACATCACTTGAAAGCTGATAAATTCTTCAGTGCACAACGAAATCCCCAGCGACCATCACGGCATAGGTTCCACTTTAAGTGAGTTGCTGCAACAGAGTATCTTTCGTAAAAAGAGAGAGAGAGAGAGAGAGAGAGAGAGAGAGAGAGGAGAGAGAGAGAGAGAGAGAGGAGCGTCCATGGATTTTCCCATCGTATATTTAATTACTGGAAGCACTTTAAAAGTTAACAAAGCCCATTACCATGGAAAAGACAGCAGAGGCTCTTAACCCATTCAGAACGTAGGACAATGGAGTTAAAGCATCGCTCACGCATTGGGTACGTTGTTTAAAGGTCTCTATGAGTCGGGGCGCGGCGTTTTAATGCAGAAGGCCGATGGGGGTGGGCAACTTAATACCCGCCGTAAGACTAAGAGTCATGTATATACGGAGAAAGTAAACACCAGACCCTTAAAAAAAAAAAAACGGAATGTTTACGGAATTTGCCGTCATTATAAATAGTTTAATTGAATAATATTATGACCCGTTTCAGAAACAAGTCTGTCATGACCTATAAAGCCAACTGGCATTATTGCTGCATTTTTAATTAAATAGCTTTTTTTTTTCCTTAAAGTGGGTCATACTTTCCCTGATGTATGTAGCTTTCCTTTTCCAAGAGATCAATGTATATTAATTTTCAAATTTATCCTCGTGACCTTTAATTTTTTTTATATATATCTTGGTATCCTTGTCTTATCTCTTACCATTCCTATCTCATATTTTTTTCATTTTTATCATCACAGAAAAATATGGAGAGAGAGAGAGAGAGAGAGAGAGAGAGAGAGGAGAGAGAGAGAGAGAGAGAGAGAGAGAGAATTTAAACCCATTATTTTAACAACCAAAAGAAAATGTAATCGGTGAACATAATTATTATTATTATTCAGAAGATGAACACCATTCTATGGAACAAACCCACTTGGAATTCAAGCTGCAAATGAAAAATGCGTTTATATGAAAGAAGTAACAGAAGGTAATAAGAAATAAATAATTAATTCAGTTGATTAGAAAAGAAAAAAAATAAATGAAAAAATAATAAATAAACATATAACATTTAATCAAATTTAGGGAAAAACAATAGAATAAAATAAAATAAAATAATAAAATCACAATATAGCGTGCACGTCTTACAAAAAACTGACACGGATAAAATGTCTCTATAGGAATAAAAAATGAGAGAATAAAGTTTTTTTTCTTGCCCACGTAACTGATGGGAGAAATGTATAAAAAAGGCGTAAAAATTCCGGTTCACACAAGGAAAACAGGGTGTAAGTCCTCTTTTAAAGAGAGAGAGAGAGAGAGAGACAAAAAAAACTGGTCCTTTTGGACAAAAAATATATCCGTCATCTCAAAAAAAAAAAAAAAAAAAAAAAAAAAAAAAAAAAAAAAAGAAAAAAAAAAAAAAAAAAGAAAAAAAATCTGGGCTTTTACAAATAAATTAACATTCCTCTTAGAAAAAATACCAATCCTCTTAAGAACAATTATTATCAATCCCCTTAAGAAAAATATCAGTCGCCTTAGAAAAAAATCAGTCCTCTTAGATAAAATAATATCAGCCCTTTAAAAAAAAAAAAAAGATGTAAGTTCTCTAAGAGAAAAACAGCAGTCCTCTTAAGGAATATGAATAGTCTTAGAAAAAATAGTAGTCTTCTTGGAAAAAATCATTCTTCTTAAAAAAACATATCAGCCCTCTTAGAAGAGATATCAGCCTCTTGGAAAAAAAGATATCAGAGGCCCTCTTAGAAAAAAGATATCAGGCCCTCTTAAAAAAAAGATAAGTCTTCTTAGAAAACAAGATATCAGTCCTCTCAGAAAAAAGTGTTCATTCAAAAATGGAAAACCAGACACAAAAGGGCATCAGCTTTTCCTTTGAGACGAGAACAGTATGACAATGAACATCGATGTATTTGTCCTTATGATAATTCACTCAAAAAATTCCATATTCACTTAAAAGCCAGTTAGCTGAGTTGTATCTATTCCATACAACACAACTGGATATAAGTGTAGTAAACCTGTTTCATATTCCATCTAGCTAGAAATGGCTGAATTCTTTGTCTCTCTCTAAACGTCACAAGTAGTAAGCCTTCCATTTGCATCTGTCTATAAAGTTATCTTGTTTTTAGAGTGGCGTGCGGTACGAAAATAGCAAAACGCCTCTCACGCTCTCTTTTAATATTATACTTCGACAGGCAGAATGGCGAATCTTCCTTTTCTCAAACACATCGCACATTCTTAAATGAAAACTGACTGACTTTTCATTCCCGTCCGGATCTTACTAACTTCCCCCCCAGGCTATGTTTCTCTTTGAAGTATCAAATGTCTTTTTTTTTTAATTTTTTTTTTTTTATTTTTTTTTTTTACTAAAGGAAAATTTCATTTTTTATTAGAAGTATGTTGAAAACAAGAGTTTCCTGAACGATTCGAAATTCAGTTCCCTTAACATTTCTAGGTAAATTGTTCACTATGTGAATGCTCAAGCTTTTGGTTTTGTTTTGAATCAAAGGTTTTCTTTATTTTCTTCACAAAAAAATAAGGATAAAAAGTTACGAAGTCACATTCAGAACAATTAATCAATTTATTTTTCGTCTAGATTAATCTTCAACGTCCCCCACTTAAGGATGATTTTCTTCTTGATAATCAAATAAGAAAAAAATATTCTTTCCATTGCCAGGGACCAATTAAGATAATTTCTTTCTGTACAACCTGCTTTAAAATTACGAAAATTAGTCAAAACTACGTTTGTTCCTTCCGGCCTCAATAATAAAATAACCTTGAACCCTGATCCAGAAGGTCATTCAATATCCACATTATTCTTAGAGGAAAAAAAATTACAGATAGGAACTAGGGGGAAAAAAGAAGAAGAAAAAAGCGTCCTCACTCTCAAAATACGCCGTCCCAATGTTCTGAAGTGGGTCGGTCGTGCATCGCAAACCCCCCCCCCCCCCCCTCCCCCCCCCCAAACCTCCGATCCCAGCAGATGTGTCTGATTCCGACAATCAGCCAATTCGGTCATTTCCTTAACGATTTTGATAAGCCCTGCCACGGCTTTCCCGAACTTCTCCACCAAACTCCCTTGTATGTTATTTCCAGAATTGGTTCACACAAACTTCTTCCGAAGTTGGAATGCCCGGAAATTTTTCCACCTTCCCCTCAGAGATGACTGATAAAATTGGAAAAATAGCTGCCACACACACACACACACACAGAGAGAGAGAGAGAGAGAGAGAGAGAGAGAGAGAGAGAGAGAGAGAGAGAAGCAGAACCATAAGGGAATTCTTGATCCCCTATATTTTGATTACAAGAGCAATGGAACGGAGACAGCGAATATTTCTGATCCTTATAATAAACAGAAGGATATTGGTGAATGAAAAAGAAACATGAAACACGAATGGAACGATTAATAAATAACCCAAAAATGTATACCGAAATCAAATTCATCTACAGTGGACTGATAAAGCGCCTTGCATTAATACACGTTACAGTGAAATTACAGCTGATATTTTATAATCTGACTTTGCACTATAAGATATTATTAGTGGATTCAGAATATCCAGAACAAACAACAGCTATAATAATATAATAATAATAATATAAATATAACTAATAATAATAATAATAATAAAATAATAATAATAATAATAATAATAATAATATGTATTTTGGTAAAAGACCCTCTTTTAGACAAATGCTTTTAAAAAGGATGGCAGAATTAAGCGAGTTGATTTTATATATTGTTTTTTCTATTTTCCTTACAATTCGCTTCTCAGGCTCAGCGATGTTTCTGAGTAACTGGCCAATATTCATATTGGGAATTTTCAAAAATTATAAATGCTGAAGGAATCTTTTATTAGAACAAGATATCAGGTCCAGGTCAAGCAGGGGTCGTCGTCAGTGCCGGTATTATTCCGTAGGCGTAGTTCAGTTCGGGCTGGGGTCGTTCTTAGGTTTAAGGCTGGTATTGGTGCTGGTATAGCTGGTATTACGTGGACGTTTCGACCTTCTCGGTAGGTGGTACTTCTGACGAGTCGGTTGAAGAGACTGTAGCAAGAAAGTTTCGCGGAACGGTATTTTATAGCGGTTCGGACCTAGAGTTGCATTCTCATTGGTCGGGCCGGTCTTGGGCGAGATCCACGGCTTCGCCCAAGACCGGCCCGACCAATGAGAATGCAACTCTAGGTCCGAGCCGCTATAAATACCGTTCCGCAAACTTTCTTGCTACAGTCTCTTCAACCGACTCGTCAGAAGATGACCTACGAGAAGGTCGAAACGTCACGTAATACCAGCTATACCAGCACCAATACCAGCCCTTAAACCTAAGACGACCCCAGCCCGAACTGAACTACGCCTAAGGAATAATACCGGCACTGACGACGACCCCTGCTTGACCTGGACCTGATATCCTGTTCTAATAAAAGATTCCTTCAGCATTCATAAATTTTGAAAATTCCCAATATGAATATTGGCCAGTTACTCAGAAACATCGCTGAGCCTGAGAAGCTAATTGTAAGGAAAATAGAAAAAACAATATATAAAATCAACTCGCTTAATTCTGCCATCCTTTTTAACAGAATAATAATAATAATAATAATAACTATAATAATAATAATAATAATAATAATAATAATAATAATAATATTCTAAGGGGTCCACAATAATAATAAATGTTGCGAGTTCGTGTATAATTATAAAACTCTTGACAAAAAACTTTCGAACCCTTCCCAGGGGGTTTCATGGCCTGAAAATGAACCCATGGACGGGCTCGAAAGCTTTTTGTAAAAAGTTTTAAAATTATACATGAACTCGCAACATTTGTTAGTATTGTGGACCCCTTAGAACATTATATATACTCTCGCCATAAAGAGTTTTTCCCCAAAAATACTAATAATTATTATCATTATTATTATTATTGTGATTTCAGAAGATGAAATATCATCACAGGAACAAACACACAGGGGTCACCGACTTGAAATTCAAGCTTCCAAAGAATATTGGTTCCAAGTGACTTCCAACCTCCCTCTGCAGGCTCCACACTGCTGCAGTAACTGACCATGATACAGAGCGCGAACCCGCGACATCTGAGTGGCATTCCATGGCCAGCTAAAATCTCGTACACTGAGAAGGGTAACTCAAGGACAGGCAAAAACCAACTAAAAAGACATGTCAGTTTTAGAGAAAACCAAAAGGAACGCTGATAATTCTCGCGATCTCTGCAGAGGTGTACACTGTACAGTGTAGTACACCCACACCCTTACCAAAATCTGGCGACCCCGGAAGGAGGTGGGAATCTCATCTTCCAGGGACGTGAATCCAATAGTCGATGTTATTCGCCCTAACAGCGGATGGGTTTTGATTCTCGCTCTCAACATAGAAAAAAATGAGTTTAATTTACATCTTAATAGGTGAACAAGACGCCTTGCGAGAACTCGTATCACTGATGTCTGATTATGAATGAGGAAAGCTGTTTCCTTCCTCGGTACTTCCGGTACACGAGGAGCGCGACATGAAAAAAGGGCGCGCACTTCGGCCTGAAAAAAGGGTGCCCACTTCGGCCTGAAAAAATGGCGCGCACTTCGACCTGAAACAAGGGCGCGCACTTCGGCCTGAAAAAAGGGTGCCCACTTTAACTTGAAAAAAGGGCGTGCACTTCGGCCTGAAAAAATAACGCGCACTTCGGCCTGTAAAAATGGCGCGCACTTCCACTTGAAACAAGGGCACGCACTTCGACTTGAAAAAAGGGCGCGTACTTCGACCTGTAAAAATGGAGAGTACTTCCATTTGAAAAAGGGCGCGCATTTCGACTTGAAAAAATGGCGCGCACTTTACCTTGTAAAAATGGCGCGTACTCAGACTTGAAAAAATGGCGCGCACTATCTGATAAAAGCAGCTATGTCCCTAATTAGCTTTTGTCTAATTACAACAAAAATGGGAACGCTGTATCATTACACAATTATGCGTGCTATAAGGGTATTAAAACATGAAGCTCATTATTTCTACTAGGACCCGAAATAAACTAATTAAGTAATACGGTAAACAACAAATGCAATTTTATTTTTCATCGCCAAAAATGATCCCTGGCGTATTTTATCCTCTCAGGCCAAATAGTAGTAAGAAATATTCGCGATTCTTCCTACGCGCTTTTAAATAAACAGTCTAAGCATAACTGCATGATGAATCTTTCGATACATTTAAAATAATTGAGCATTTACGTATATCAGAGTAACAGCGCTGAACATTCGAGTATCTGTTTAAGCACTTCTGAGTAACCTTTATGAACATTCGTGTAGTTCTCTATACACTTGTGAGTAAACATTCTGAAACTTTGTATATCTATTTATACCCTAAAGCTAAAAATTCGTGTACCCCTCTGTAAACTGATGAGTACACATTCTAAACACCTGGGGTATCTATCTACACACTTTCGACTAACCATTCTGAAAATTCGAGTAATTATCTATATAGTTATGCGTAACCATTCCATGTGTCAATGTGTGGACAAGGGCGAATGAACCTACTACCAAATGCTTAAGCATAATTAATTTTTATGAATTTCCATCTCTACATAGTATAGAGAACCTTATTAACATAAGGTGCAGCCAAAGACGGTCCCTTACTTAAATTTTATTAGATTCAAGGAGCTGTCATGATAAGGTCATTGCATATAAAACCAACAAAAGTGGTTAGAAAATGATAACTTTCTCTCTCTCTCTCTCTCTCGCAAGCACACACATACATAGGTACATGTTACTCTTGCTTCTTAACAATGTCTCTCTCCCTCGGATGGCCTAACAAGTCTCTGAAACATCCTAATCCTTGTAACTTCTTGTAGTCTTTCTCTGACAAACACACACACACACACTTACACACACAAGCATATATTCCTTTCTCCAAAACAAAGACTCTCTCTCTCTCTCTCTCTCACACACACACACACACACACACACACACACAGCACATATTCCTGTTCTCTCTCTCTCTCTCTCTCTCTCTCTCTCTCTCTCTCTCTCGCCAGACTGACAGACACACACACAAGCACATACTCCTTTCTCCATAACAAAGACTTTGTCTCTGTCTCACATGCACATAATTCTTGTTCCTCCTAGCAAACTCTCTCTCTCTCTCTCTCTCTCTCTCTCTCTCTCTCTCTCTCTCTCTTCTTCTTCTTCTTCTTCTTCTTCTTCTTCTTCTTCCCGAATCCGTGGCATTTCTGGCCAAAGCAGCTTAGAGAGATTTCGTCTCCCTAAACATCATCGGCTCCAACGAGAAAATAACCAGAAATCCTGTCTCGGCTAAATAATCCAAAACCAAACAAAAGAGAGAGAGAGAGAGAGAGAGAGAGAGAGAGAGAGAGAGAGAGAGAGAGAGGCTTCTTCGGAAAGTCTTAGCTCCAGGAGGTTTTAATTATGATCACAAACTGGAACAATTAAAATTTAGGCCAAATGGCAACAGCTGGGATCAATAAGGTCATTCAGCGTAGGAAGGGTAATTGACAGTAAAATGGTTCTAGAGGTGTACAGGAGGAAAACCTTGTAGCTGCATCATGAAGCTATTGTAAAGATAGGGTAGAAAGCAAAAGTGGAAGAGAATATGAACCGAGGTACAGTAAAAGGAATGAAAGGGGTTACATCCATGGGACCAAAGGACATTGCTAAGAACCTGTAACTAGAATATAAAGTTGAGGGCAAATGCCAAACGCTGGGGCCCAATGAGGTCATTCAGCGATTCTTTAAAATGTTGAAACAATTGTTACAAGAGGGCGGAAAGCAAGATGGTAGAAAAAGAATATGAACGGAGGTACAATAAAAGGAATAAAAGGGGTTGTAGCAAGGGGCCTAAGGGACGCTGCTAAGTGTATTAAAAACGGGAAAGAGGTACCTACGATCGATCATCACCAAAACCTGGCAATTATGAGTTAAACCTTGATGCACCTAAGTGCTGAGAGTGTCAATGGCACTCAGATAATTCACGAAAAATAACGGTTTATTTGCGTTAAAAAATTATTGTTTCTAACCATCCAAATAGAAACACAATGACCATAAGGTTGTTGAACCATGACAAAAATACTCCTATATTTGAAACAGACTTTATTTAGTATTTTAATGCCTAATCTTTACCGCCTGGATAAAAAAAAAAAGTCAGTGCAGTTTTCTAAATTAAATGGAAATAGCAGGTAACATGGGCTATTACCAACTTGGTGGCGAATTCATAATATGACGTGAAGGAAATTGATTTGGAATCCATTCCTTGCTTATCGACACGACATGGTTAGGTTTCAAGGACCTGGTGGCTAGCCTATTATTATTATTATTATTATTATTATCACCATTCAGGAGATGAACTCCATTCCTTATGGAACAAGCCCACAGGGGCCATTGACTTGAAATTCAAGCTTCCAAAGATTATATGAATCCATTTCACAAATTTTCATGAAAGGTATAAGTAGAATACAAAAACATACATACTATATACATGCATAACAGCATAAAAGCTTTTCCGTGGAGAACGTCAACGTTATACAGCAATAAAGAAAAAGAAAAAAAACCCAGAAAATTGCATACCTTTAAGATCAAGCCTTCCACAAAAAATTTATAAACCGAAAGAGAGCAAAACATGTATGTATTTATCACGCACACGCACACACACACACACATACACATACATATATATATATATATATATATATATATATATGCATGTATACACATATATATATTCGTGTACATACATATATATGTATAAATATAAATATATACTGTGCATAGTTACCATAAACAAGACTAGAGCACTTCAAATCAACACGTTCTGTACCGTCCCCCCCCCCCCCCTCACACACAAAGAAAGCTTTAAACTGAATCCATTATATTTCCACGAAACCCCTCCCCAATTCCGCTCGGGGTTCTGACGCATTTTCTCTTCCGGTGAAAAGCTGTCAATATTCATCTGGCCTCGGCTCCTTGATAAACCAACCTTTAAAATCTCAGCACCTCGCTTTTTCCTTCTTTTTTTTTTAACTTTCATTTACTCTTGAAAAAAAAGTCTCCCTTTACGAGCCTTCGGACCTTTTTTTTTTTTTTTTTTTTAACGATTTTCGTAATATTATATCATTGAGATGTGGACTCTGTAGCAAGAAGCATATTTTCTCTTCAAATGTCATAAGACAGAACAATGTTTCTATTCAAAGGACTTTGAAAAATAGTTATATCTGTTTAAGAATTAGAATCTCACTTTAAGAGCAACCTGATTTTTTTTTCTTTTTACGATGTTCGTTATATTATTTCAGTGAGATGTGAACTCTTTAACAAGAGATTTATTTTCATAAGATTTCGTTCAAGAATTAAATTGCACCTCGAAAGAACATTAATTATTGCAAACACCATCTCCCCGTTAGCATAATTCGGGCCAAAGGCGACCAGGTGACCTTCCCGACCTAAGTACATTAGCACTGACCTCGACGCTCACTGATAAAAATATATTACAATGCAATTCATTCATACTTTTTTTTCTTTAGGACATAAAAGCACTATCGCTTTTCAATATATTCTTTTTCGCACCTGAGTGAGAAACCAGTAGTATTTGCTGCGATAGTATTGTATATTATGTAGAATTTCATGGCGCACAATTCAAAAAGTTATTCTAAACAAAATTGAAATAACCAGGCCTAAACAAAGTCAGGTTTTTATTATCGCGCTGCAATTGCACATAAAGTTATCCTATAATGAAATGAAATATAAATAAAAAACTAAGTCACTTTGAAGGAACTGCCATTACTCAAAAATAAGCGATTAACTGATTTGAATAAACAATAGAGGCGTTTATATATTACTAGTCTAACTGCACATAAAGTGATCTTATAATGAATAAAAAAAATCAATAAAGACTTAAGTCAGTTTGAAAAGGATCTAAAGTTAATCGAAAATAACCAATAACCAGAATACCCGACTTGAATGAAGATATTAGGAGGAATTTACATGTTAAACCCACGAGACAATAAACTAATTAAGAAGCAACAATACTCCAATCAGGACAAGTGTTTAATTACCATTTCCCTCATTTTTATTTTGCGTAATAAATTACATTCACACAGATCACTCGAATGGGAAATAACGAGTAACCTGCAGCTGTATTAAAATACTTGAATCGAACGACACGAGGGTTGAAAAATGTAAGGAAGAGCAACATAAAACATATTAATTGAATTTATGACATCACCTGATAAAGTTCTAATAAAAACAATGAAAGAAAAAGGCAAACTATGAAGGGAGGCTTATTTGTATTACCGATCGGGAAGCAATTCGACAAAAAAAAATCATTTCACAAAGAGAAACAAAATCGAAGGAAGATTCAATGTTGTATCGCTACAATACAAACAACCAAAAGCTCTGAAGAACATATCACTTATTTATTCAGATTTAACTTATTTGGGGACCGGTGGAGGAGGGGGAGCCGCGGTACCACTATAATAACTAGCTATGTTGGTTCAAAGGTTATGCATAATATATCACTAAAACTCCCTATACTAACCCACGCCTGAAATGTTGGTTCAAAGGTTATGAATAATATATCACTGTAACTCACTATACTAACTCACAACACTAACCCAGGCCAGAAATTTTGGAACAAAGGTTATGCATAATTGAAACATACAAATAAACAAACACACACGAAATATATTGCGATTATTAATTTTGATTTTAAAAAAAGCAGTAGAGGAAAATGTGAACATTACTTTCAGTAAAAAAAAAAGTCGAGAAAAATGAGAATATTACCTTCCGGTAATAAATCGTGCAGTGTGCATATTACTTCCGGTAAAAAAAAACAGTTGATGACAATGTGAATATTACTTCCGGTAAGAAAAACGATCGAGGAAAATGTGACTATTACTTCCGGTAAAAAAAGGGCAAAATGTGAATATTACTTCCGGTAAAAACCAGTCGACGAAAATGTGAATACTTCCGGTAAAAAGAGTCGAGGAAAATATGAATTTTACTCCCGGAAAAAAAAAAAGGGGGAAAAAGGGGGGAGGGGGGGGGAGGGGGGGGGGGGGGGGGGGGGGGGGGGGGGTGGGGGGGGGGGGACCGAGACGAAGCGAAACACCAACAGAATTTCTGGCCTGAAAACGACGACGCCCTCACATATACGAATTTCAATCCTCTTCAAAATAATGACGCATCATACCATCATCATCATCCCCTTGGGAGGGAGGAAGGCATCTCCCGCCGCTCAGCATCTCGTGAGAAACACCAGTCAGTCAGCCTCCCAGAAATGAGATGCTGTTTACATATGCGCTCCTATGAATTTACCGAATAGAATAAACAAAATGAATTCCGGGAATAAACACCGCGGGATATTATCTCGTATGTCTCGCAGAATAAGAGGGAATTGCGATGCCTTGTCCAAAAGATCCTTTCATATATAATAATAATATATATAGATATATATATATATATATATATATATATATATATATATATATTATATACATATACATTTTATATATACATACATACATATATATATATACCTGTGTGTGTGTAATAAGAATACGTTTTATACACACACACACACACACATACACACACACACACATATATATATATTATGCATATATTATATATATACAAATAATATTCTTGTATTTATTTATTAATTTGTTAACTCAATCAAACTTTGAATTTTCAGGTTCTGTCAAGGGGACTATACTGGGAAGTAAGTGTGTGTGTGTGTGTATGTGTATGTGTGTGTGTGTGTGTGTGTGTTGGGGGGAGGGGGAAGGAAAGGACTATTTTCCCGCTATTGAAAATCCTATATATTGCACAGCTTCCTCATCTGGGTTATCAACTAAATGGAGCTCACACACACATACTGACGCACCAACAGTTTAAGACTTGCAACACCATATACCAAAGGTCACTAGTCATCAAGTAGCCTATCCTACCGAAACTGACCTTGACCTAACAACGACCTGACTGAAAATGCGACCCAGTTTTCGTCCTCTTCGGATGGGATGACTGACATGCAAGAGTAATAAAGGTGACATAGGTATAATTGCAATGCGAACAATTTACGGTCATTTCGGCGACATAAATTTTTTTTTTCTCAATAAAAAAAAACAACAACAACAACAACTCACGACTGGGATCGAACCCCGGATTCTCAAATGAAAGTGTCCGGGCCGTTTGTTACCAACTGACCAACATGATTTTTTTTTCTAAAATTCCTTAACATCGAAGTATTTCTCCTGGCTATATAAAGTC
>NC_087210.1:81940767-81963267 GCF_015104395.2 Macrobrachium nipponense | reverse complement strand
AATAAAAAAAATCTAAAAATAAAATAAAAAAAAACCAACTCTCTCCCTTCCCATCCGTTCGGTGGCCTCCGCTGTTGTGCAGATCTGGGCAGTTTTTATTCGACATTCATCGGCCCCTTTCCCCTCGAAAGTCCAGCTCTTTCCATGGAAAACACCGAAAGGCGGAGGAGAATAAAAAAAAAATTATCAGTCAATCATCTCGAGGAGAAGGAATCTTAAAAGCAATTAACACAGCGAAAGAAAACGACGCCAATTAGGAACCACAACCTCCCTCATTCCCTTTCAATAATAATCTGTATTATATTCGGAGGAGTCTTTGAAGAACAACTGTGGCAAAGATGCCCTGAGGGGAGCGCCCGCCCCCTATTCCTTTCTCTCGCGATTTCTTTTCTCTGATTTGTTTTTCTATACACATATACATACATACATACACTGTAATATAATAATCTTTTTATTTTATTATTTTTATTAATTCTATTTCAATAATTTTACTTTTACTTTTGAATATTTCATTTTTATTTTCTCATTTAAAAGTAAATATATATATATATATATATATATATATATATATATATATATATATATATATATATATATAAAGTATCAATAAGTATGTATACACAGTTTCGTTTTGACATGACCCGACCTACAATGTTTTCTATATTCATTATTTCATACTTTCCATTCATTCTGAATAACCTAAAAAAAATTAATTTTCCAATTATAACTTGCGCGTATTCTTCAATTACTTTCTCATAAAGCGACTTTAACTTTTATATCATGCAACTTTTTTCTCATGTTATCTTTACTTCATTATATTTCATTTTCTATTGGCTGAAGTCATGTTGGGATATCGCATTGTCTTCAATCATTAAACTTTTCATTTTTAGTTTTTATCACATGACCTTCATTACTCCTTTTCGTTTCATTACTTTCATTCTGAGAAGCTGCAGAAACCTCTTTGTCTTATTGCTCTGTTCTTTATCTACCCTTCCATTACCTTTTGCTTTGATAACTCCATTCCTTGCTTCTCTATTCATTACTTTATACAGCCTATTCCTTAATACGCTCATTATATTTTTTAATAATCACTGTTATCGACGATTATCTTCGTATTCATGTGATTTATCTTTACGTCTTCCAATAAAAATTTCTATCAACGTCCTGGCTGTATAACCTTCCTTTTCATTCAAACTTGAATTCTTAATATGTAGGTATCAGCTATCATTTGATTTCGTTACGCATCGCGTCCACAAAACTATAAATCTCTCCCTTATTCACACACGTCATTTCAATATTCTTATTTCTAATATAAAAACCTCACAACCATATGCATCATCTGCTTTTGACAGATGTCATTCGCGTATTTTTTTTCTTCACTGTTGATCTGCGAAATCTAGCGATGGCGCAACATTCTCTCCTCGAGCAATTTTCAATTTATCTTTAATTAACTGCAAGGTTATTTAATCAAGATACCGTCATCCCTCCATCCCTCCCCTCCTCCTTATTAAGCATTTTTTTTCCAAGATTGGTTCTTATCCTCGAGTGACATAAGGGTCGCTTTCGTATGAGACCCGTCAGCCTGGCAAAGGAAGTGAGATCGGCCACACACACAGGTTCACGCAATACCAACCCAAGAGAGACGAGGGAATAAAGGAATCACTCGGAAACACAAATAACGCTACTTATTTCATTTCGTAGCTATCTCGAACGTTCAAACTAACCAACCCCCCTCTAAGGTCGCCATAGCAACCGCCAGGTATTGACACAGCGGAACCATGAGAGAGAGAGAGAGAGAGATTTATTTATTTAATAAATTTTATTACGCCCAAAGACGTCAAACAAAGTTACATATTAGCAGTTACATATTAGCAGTTACATACATTACATCAGAAATCAACAGAAAAAAAAAAAAATAAAAAAAAAATAAAAAAAAAAAATAAAAAAAATAAAAAATAAAAAATAAAATAAAAATTACTAATATTACAGCATTGAATCATCGGTAAATCAGTTACAAATAACATATATGAGATCGTATTCTATCACAACAACTGCAACAGACAGTTTAGGGAGAGAGAGAGAGGAGAGAGAGAGAGAGAGAGAGAGAGAGAGGGTCACTGATTAATCATTATAACAAAAACATGCATATAGATGGCGTGTTACGTGCGGTATGGATATCAAAGAGAGAGAGAGAGAGAGAGAGAGAGAGAGAGAGAGAGAGAGAGAGAGAGAGAGACTTCTGCTGATTAATCACTGTAACAATGTCAAAATTCGTGCTCCCCCCCCCCCCGGCCCCACAAAAAAATTAGTATAAGCTTCTTCTTTTTTTTAATCTGCATATGGACTCAACAGTTGTTTGAGAGTCCCCAACATAAACATTAACAGAAAAATAATTACGTAATGAACAACAATGAAAGGACACGTTTGTTCCTTTATCAGACTTCCACTGATACCACTGATTTGCACAAACAAACAAACAGAAGTGCGCGAATGTCAACACAAAGGATATTCACAGTTAAAACGTAACCCTTCAATCTTATTTAGATAAAAAGAAAAACTGGCCAATGTAATCACCTTAATCAAATTTCAAACTGAAATATTAGTATACAGTAGTTCAGAATGCCCAGTTATGAGCATCAACAACAACGAAACATGCAAAAATAATTTATATAACTTATCAAAGACGAAACGACGACAAAGCCCTGTCTTAAAACACCATTTTTGGCGGAGACAAAAATTGGTCTTCGAGGAAAATGAGACGCAATTTCTTAAAACACACACTCTCTCTCTCTCTCTCTCTCTCTCATCTCACACAAAAGTAAACTTTTTTCTTTTTTTTTTTTTTTTTTGGTCGTTTGTCCTCAAGTAATTGCTTTGATCCATAGCTAGTGTTAGGTAGACTAACCTTATGGAATATCAAAGGTAAAAGGGACAGGTGTTTTTGAGGTGTTCTACACGAAAATAAACACGCCGTGAAAACATTTTATTATACTTCATTAAGGTTAAAGCTTGACTTTTAAATTGCCAATCACCTAACACACACACACACACATATACAAATTTATAAATATATATAGATATATAAATGTATATACATATAAATTTATACATATCTATAAATTATGTATATATACATAATATATATATGCATACATACATACGTAGCATGTAAATACGCTCGCCTATACATACCTGTAAGTGTATTATACGGACGGGCGTTTGAATTGCTAATTGGTGGAATACATTATTTCCCAAAATTGCATGGTGTCTCGAAAACAATATACAGGAGTTGCTTTTTTTCTTTCTTTCTTTCTTTTTTTTTGTGGAGGAGGGGGATTATATGAAAACTGGTCGTTAAATTGATCAACAAAATATCAATAATGCAAAAAATTGCGAAAAAAGACATGTCAAACATATGAACAGCCAAGTCTCTCTAGTTAAATACATTACTTAAGTCGATGGCCACAATTCCCCCCCTCCCCTCTACTCTCTCTCTCTCTCCATCTCCATTCTCTCTCGTCTCTCTCTCCTCTCTCTCTCTCTCTCTCTCTCTCTCTCTCAGATTTTGTGTGTAACGAGTAAGAAAGTCTATCTCTCACTCTCTCTCTCTTTCCAAGATTATTATGTTTAATGAATCACAATATCTATCTCTCTCTTTTCTTCAGATTTTATGTGTAACATTTTAGAAAGTCTCTCTCTCTCTCTCTCTCTCTCTCTCTCTCTCTCTCTCTCTCTCTTCTCCTATATGTACAAATCAGAAAGTTCCTCTCTCTCCTCTCCCCTCTCTCTCTCTCTCTCTCTCTCTCTCTCTCTCTCTCTCTCTCTCGCTTTTTCCAAGATTATATGTTTAATGAATCACAATATCTTTCTCTCTCCTCCCCCCCCCCCACCTCTCTCTCTCTCTCTCTCTCATACAATCACTAACATACACCCAGCCTCACACCAATCAATCCGTCAAACTGCAACCAGCCCCAATCTTCTTGCCATAAAATTCAAAAACGCAAACCTATCATCATCATTTCACATGAGGGCAATGTGCCGCGTATACTGCGAAGCAATTACGCAAAGCATGACTAATGTCAGCGACGGAAAAGCTATTGCGAGTAATGAATGAGTTCCACAGAATGAAAACGGTAGTGGTATACTATCGGGTTCGCGTACTTTACCCGCGCGCAGGAGGAGGAGGAGGAGGAGGAGGAGCTGAAATGAAGCCGGATCTAATTTCATAACTGTGGTAGCTGCTGGAAAGAAATGAATAAATAAATAAATAAATCCGTCCGTATATTCGACAAATTTATAAGTAATATAAAAAAAAAGCATTTTTTTCCGAAAGAATAAAGATACCTAGATCTTTCATTTCGATAAACCAATAATTACGAGAACAAAATAGATACTTGCGTTTTTAAAACAGTTTCTGATTAATGTTAGTCTACTGAAATTAATGATTACAAGTGCACAGTTAAAAAGATTACCTTTTTTATGGATTCTGTCATTACTGATTTCCATGATTAAGCCCCTGAGAGAGAGAGAGAGAGAGAGAGAGAGAGAGAGAGAGAGAGAGAGAGAGAGAGAGCATAATTTGCATTATGCTTTCAAAAATCAAGAAAAAAAAATTGTCGCATCACACAATGCATTTAGACAACGTCATGCTCTCTCTCTCTCTCTCTCTCTCTCTCTCTCTCTCTCTCATACAATGATTTGGATGTCACTGGCATCGAACTGAAGTAGACAGGATATTTTCTAATTAATAAACAGTAGCATAGTCGAATGTATACTGTGCCCTGACTTTTCGACTGAAACCAGGTCACTTGTGATATAAACATAACCAAATTCCAGTTCTATTCATTAAGCACGGATGATCGTATATGCGCGCGTATGTCCACAAAGACGATAACACACAGCAGCATTTCGATGTCATTACCTGTTCCATTTCCCTTTTGTCATGACAGATGGGAAAACTAAGGAAATGAGACGTATTGCTGCAGTTCACTGCAACTTCACTTTAAGGAATTGATTTCGTTTGAATGACAAAAAACAGTTAAAGACGTCATTTTCTCTTAACTGCTTCCTCCACGGACGTTGTGAACGCTGCTTGACAAGTGATGCAATGCAGTGGATGAAACAGTATTATAACACGCACAAATTAATCGTAAAATGCGGCAAAATATAAAGATGCAAGAAAAAAAAATATTGCAGACCATCAAATGCGACGCTGTGAAGATAAAAAAAAATACTGAAATGAATGACGATAAATATGATAACAAATATAATAAAAGGAAAAAAAGTATTGCAGACCATCAAATACGACGTTGTGAAGACAATAAAAATAATACTGAAATGAATGACGATAAAACATGATAACAAATATATAATAAAAGAAAAAAGTATTGCAGACTATCAAATGTGATTGTGAAGATAAAAACCTATATGAAATGAATGCATGAAATATTCAGTGATTCATGCAATCAAACGAGGGACGTATAAAAATAGAGGTCTGAACACTTAATACATAAAATACACTGGCATATTCATACAATTACAATTCATACCACGCCAGTCTTCGCTTCAGAACGACGCTTTCACAGTCGCCCGAAATCTTCGCATCAGCGTTCGCGGGGCCAAAACTCTGCGATGATCGTCACAGTAAGATACAAAAGGCGGAATAATAGATGTGTTTACTGTGGATTTGCGCGGTAAAAGACCCGCCTAAAAAATACCGCCGCCCCTAGGGGCGGAAGTCGCCCCCTTCGCCGCGGGTCTCTCGACCATACTGCAGGATTTATCAATAAACGCATTCGCTGTAATAGGCAGCTCGGTTTATAGGCATTTCCATGGCGCTTTTATCGCTGTCATGTAATATTAGCTGGCTTGTGCGCTGGGCCGAAAATATAAATAAATAATTCGCGGTGCGTGTAAATAAAGAATGATATGATTCGCCGTCGTAAATAAAGCTAATAAACTCCGCTGCGTAAAAAAAAAAAATAATAAATAAATAAAAAAATAAGTGTCGTGGCGTGAAATGAACTTGAAAGCATACTTATTTCTTTGAGAATATTCGCTTAATGACGTTGGCCTAATTCTGCTGCGTTTTCCACAATGTAAAGTGCAGCATATTATAATTCTTGCTTATTTAATTACTTAGTGTTACACTATACCTAAAATAAATGTTATTTTCTTATGGATGATTAAAATAATGGGATCCAATCATCTAATGCTGTATTGCAGACACAGAGAAATATACCTACATACAAACGTACATACATACATCACATTCACGACCATATCAATAATCAACCTCATATCCGTTTATGGGGCCTTCATTCTATAATACATAGTCTTTTCTTTCCACTACAAATATTCTCTTTCTTCTTTCTACTACAAATATTGTCTTTCTTCTTTCTACTATAAATATGGTCTCCATTTCCAATATAAATATTGTCTTTCTTCTTTCCACTACAAATATTGTCTTTCTTCTTTCCACAATAAAAATTGTCTTTCTTCTTTCCACTACAAATTTTGTCTTTCTTCTTTCCACAATAAATAGTCTCTTTTTCTTTCCACTACAAATTTTGTCTTTCTTTCTTTTCCACAATAAATATTGTCTTTCTTCTTCCACTACAAATTTTTGTCTTTCTTCTTTCCACAATAAATTGTCTTTCTTCTTTCCACTACAATTTTTATCTTTCTCTTTCCACAATAAATATTGTCTATTTTCTTTCCACTACAAATATTGTCTTTCTTCTTTCCACAATAAATATTGTCTTTCTTCTTTCCACTACAAATTTTGTCTTTCTTCTTTCCACAATAAATATTGTCTTTCTTCTTTCCACTACAAATTTTGTCTTTCTTCTTTCCACAATAAATATTGTCTTTCTTCTTTCCACTACAAATTTTATCTTTCTTCTTTCCACAATAAATATTGTCTTTTTTCTTTCCACTACAAATATTGTCTTTCTTCTTTCCACTCTAAATACTGTCTTTCTTCTTCCAGCTTCTTTATGCATTTTTCTCATCTTATAAAATGTTTTGTTTAACACTTCCATCAATACCCTAACATATGCTTAATCTTCCCATTTCCCTACAACACCTCTCATCTTTGTTATACATTTTTCACAACGCACTCACTCATCTATCAGGTTCATCATCCCTATACATTCCATAACCCCTATCATACATTCTATACAGGGATTTTATCAGGTGAATGTTTCTCAAACATTATTCGCATAATATTGATACATTCCATGAATTCCACCTCATTACCCTCGAATAGACTTAAAGGATTCCTATTCATTTTATCATGCCTTACTCCTAAACTGATTATTCCACTCTGCAATATCTACCATAATTTCCCTCGATATCGGCAAATGCCATCAAGCATGGAGCCCAAAGGGGAAAATAATTCATTTCACGTGCGCGGCAGTAAATGTGCAAATACATTTCACGTGCAGAAAAATATATCAATATATTTCACGCGCCAAAGAATGAATCGGTATGTTTCACGTGAAAAACGATACATTCCACGAGCAGTAGAATATATCAGTACATTTCACGTGCAAATGAATAAACCGGTATAGTTCACGTACAAATGAATAAACCGGTATAGTTCACGTACAAATGAATAAACCGGTATATTTCACGTACAAATAAATAAACCGGTACACTTGACGTACAAATGAAATGAACCGGTATATTTCACGTACAAATGAATAAACTGGTATATTTCACGTGCCAAGGAATGAATAACTTCCTTCTGTGTCCCCCCATCTTCTGTAACTTGTTCAAATGAACACCGTTTTCTTTGAAAGCTCTAATTTCTATTCAATGACCCTTAAAAGGGTTGTTCCATATAAAATAAATATATAGCAAAAGTAAAAGAATACTATAGTAGATTCACATCAACCATGCATCCGAGGATGTCTAGGCCAGTCCCTTACGATGCTCCTGATTGGCTGCTGATAAGCCAATCACAGGACTGGAAACTCTCGAGTGTGTTCACATAGGCTGGATGTATGTTCCACCTCTCATGAAAGACGTATCCCTCAGGAGAGTTGGAACATACATCCTGCCTATGTGAACTATCAGGAGAGACTGAGAGTTTCCACCCCTGTGATTGGCTTATCAACAGCCAATAAGGAGCGTCGTAAGGGACAGGCCTAGACATCGTCGGATGCACGGTGATGTGAATCTACCAAAGTACGCAGGTACCTGTACCTACTTCATAATACTAGTCATTGACGCCTGCGGCCCCCCCCCCAACCCCGTTCCGTCGCTCAAACGCAAATATTATTATTCCCGGGGCCAAATATTTTACCTGAGCCAAGTCCGCGAGACTCATTAAATGAGCGAAAAGGAATTCGGGCTGCCGAAATTTCCGGTGCAAAATACAATTAACACATTCCGCGGACCGGCGAATTTTCAGAAAAAAAAACCACGGGGTTTTAGACTGCAGCCTTGGAGAGAGAGAGAGAGAGAGAGAGACTTTAAAAGCAGGAAGTTACAATTTTTGAATCACAAGAAAATAATTTGATATAACAATTACACAGAAAAGAGATAAGGACTGTGAGAGAGAGAGAGAGAGAGAGAGAGAGAGAGAGAGAAGAGAGAGAGAGAGAGACTCCGTATCTCAGTTAAGAAATTTTATGCATGAAAGGTTATGAAATGTTCATAATTGAGCATTTCTTTTAACGATGACTTTACCTATAAATTACCCGTGGGTCTTAACGGACTCTCAAAATCATTTACAGGACTTGGAAGTCTTGTATAATACGGTTACAAAAGCACGATACGACAAAATACATGTAAATATCTGTGGAGGTAAAAACGGGAAAGTCAATTTTTTTTTTCTGTCATTTCTCAGCTTCCCGTTTTCTTTATCGCCTGTCCTTTTGCAATCTCCCGTTTTCTTTATCTCCTGTCCTTTCTCATTCCCCCGTTTTCTTTGTCTCCTGTCCTTGATCGATCTCCAGTTTTCTTTATCCCCTGTCGTAATCGATCTCCAGCTTTCTTTATCCACTGTACTTGTAAATCTCCCGTCTTCTTTATCTCACGTCGTTTATCAATCTCCCGTTTTCTTTATCTCTTGCCCTTTCTCAGTCTCCCGTTTTCTTTATCTCCTGTCCTTTATCAATCTCCCGTCTTCTTTATCTCATGTCCTTCACCAATCTCCCGTTTTCGGTATCTCCTGTCCTTTATCAAACTTCCGTTTTTTTGTTATCTCTTGCCCTTTCTCATTATCCCCCTTTTCTAAAGCTACTGTTCGACTCTGCTTCACACAGATGACTTGTTAACAGTCATTATTCCTTAACAAGGGAAACTCTTATGCAAAATTGAAACTTTTGGGTAAACAGCTCTCCCTACGTAAATCGTTCAGGGCTTCGCTTGGTATACTACTATTTTACCGTCCAAATTAAGAAATGGCACTTACATGGGCATATTTCCTATAAATGAGAGTAAAATGCGAAACTCTCTCTCTCTCTCTCTCTCTCTCTCTCATGAACTGCACTGACAATACATATGGTTTCTTGGCTGCAGTAAATACTTGCAAATTATATTAGCTAAAATATTTCACGTGATTATCAAATCTATTCTACATAAACTCCAATACTTTATGGCTACTTCTTGTACCAATGAAAAAATCATCCAGCCAAATTTTAACTAAAATCTGAAAACGTATTAAAGATTAATATACAGGAATTATTCCACACAAAAAATTTCAATGCGCCACACGGATTACTAACTTACTTAACTTACGATAAACGGAATTTTGAAACAGGACTTTGACACGTACTAAATTACAGATGTAGGTCAGCTGGAATTAATTTTTCTTATGCCGAGTGGGGATGCTTAAACTCTCTCTATCTCTCTCTCTCTATAAGGTGGAAAATTGGACAGAGATAAACAATAACAATCGATACCCAATATGGCCACTGTATCCTAAAATTCTAGACCCACGACGTCTCAGCTAACCTCTACTGATGAGAGAGAGAGAGAGAGAGAGAGAGAGAGAGAGAGAGAGAGAGAGAGAGAGGAGAGAGGCTACTTATTCTTAGAAAAATAGTCTGTTGAAAGGAGAACATTAAGATAATATCGAGAAGGAAGCAGTGGGTTAATCCTTCCCCGAGAAAAAAAAAACACACACACACACACAATTCATTCTCTCCAGATACTAATAACCTAGATCAACATAATAATAATAATAATAATAATAATAATAATAATAATAATAATAATATAATAATAATAATAATAATAATATTGTATTTTTATATTGTTGTTCTATTTTATATAAAATTAACTCGCTTAATTCTGCCATTCTCTTGAACAGTATTTGCCTAAAAGAGGGTCTTCTACCTAAATAAAATAATAATAATAATAATAATAATAATAATAATAATAATAATAATAATAACATTGGAAGGAGACCCTCTTTCAAAACAAGTCTTATTGAAAGATATTGCTGCATCAGCTGCATTCAAATTGACAAGTTGAATGCAGCTGATGCAGCAATATCTTTCAATAATAATAATAATAATAATAATAATAATAATAATTAATAATAATAATAATTAAGTATTTTATATTGTTTTTCTGCCATTCTCTTGAACAGTATTTGCCTAAAAGAGGGTCTTCTACCAAAATATATAATAATAATAATAATAATAATAATAATAATAATTATTATTATTATTATTATTATTATTATTATGAAGGAGACCCTCTTTCAAACAAGTCTTATTGAAAGATATTGCTGCATCAGCTGCATTCCAAATTGACAGCTGAATGCAGCTGATGCAGCAATATCTTTCAATAATATAATAATAATAATAATAATAATAATAATATTATTATTATTATTATTAGTCATAATTATCATCATTCAAAAAACATTAAACTCACGGGCCCTGGAGAAGGCCAAACACCCTCGGATCAAGAGAAATTTAGGGGGGGCGTCCCGTGACTAATGGCGTCCTCCGACATTACTCGGCATAAACAGCATTAAGAACGCTCATTATAAGCCCACCAGCCGTTCTTCACTCTAACAAATGGATGGTAAATATTAAAAAGAAAAAAAAAAGAGATCTTTAATTTCCTGAAAGAAGATGATGAGTTCCGGTAATTAACAGCGAGGACAATGTTGAGAAAACACACATGGAAGACCAACACAAAAACACTCTCAGTCGTCTGCCCGTCTTGTTTTAAGCGAGTTTTCATTTTTATTTATTGGAGTCGCATGGGCAGTTTGAAGGACGAACATAGATACGAACATCCATACCCACACACACACGTATATGTATACTTATATACATTCGTGCAGGTTAGATATACGTACATACATCTAATCTCCACACACATATACACAGATGCAATCTGTATTTATACAAACAATCTAACTTACAATCGTGGAGAGAGAGAGAGAGAGAGAGAGAGAGAGAGAGAGAGAGAGAGAGAGAGAGAGAGAGGAATGTTTCCCCTAATGATATGCGTACTTTAGCATGCATACATATATATATACCCTTACCAGATACAATAGATATAATAACACTGACGACGAAGGTCGTGTTATTATATGTGAATCTGAACAAAAATAACAAGGATGGTTTCTGAAAAGAATTATTACTCTGCGAAAAAAATGAGAGGAGGAGGACGAGTGAGAAGCGATGAAGGAAAGGAGGCGGGCAATGTTTTTACCATGATAAAAATATTCATTTTGGGAGGGAAAACTTACTGAAAGGATGTCACAAAAATAATGCGAAAAATGAGGTTGTGTGTGTTTATGTACTATATGCATGTATGTGTATAGTATATATTTGTGATGTGGTTTTGTTTGCATAACGTAAATATGTTGGTACAGTGTATGTATGATATATAATATATACATACATATATATATATATATATATCTATATATATATAATAGATAGTATATATAATCGTGTTAGAGTTTTTTACCTGCTATATGGTTATGATTTTTTTGATTAAACTAGCAATACCTCAATGGCCATAAATATGTTTGTTTTATGGAATACAAATCGATATAGTCAAAACATACATCTAAATACCAGTTCATATTAATAAATACGACCTAATAATGTTATAATGACTAATGTAACTCATTAGTTCTTATTTAATTTATTTACTTATTTATTCATTCATTTTTCCATGCTAGGACTTGATAACAAGGAGAAAACTGACAGTCTCCGAGCTGGAAAAAAATAATTAAATAAACATAAATATTAACAGTGTTGTTCACCAGCGTTCATTAGTCAATTCGCTTCAATGACGTTTTATTTCAAATTTATTACGTTACCTTCAACAGCAAAGTTCACTAACGAGAGAGAGAGAGAGAGAGAGAGAGAGAGAGAGAGAGAGAGAGAGAGAGAGAGAGAGAGAGAGTTAATGACTTGCATTGTTCATCTTCCTTCACGAAACGAAGCAAACAAGCCAGCCCCTTTAAACAGTGTAGGCATTTGTTTTTGTGGCTTGTACGCCCGACGTATTTACAGTATCATTATGTCAAAGTTCAAAGACACTTACGTTCATTCAAACCTGACTTGTAGGCTCCATTAATTAGGGAGAATTCAAAACAAAAAACGAACCTCACTTTGATGGGCGACTAAAGCAATTCTCACTGTGCATTTCTGTTTGTTTGTATGGTGTTTTTACGTTGCATGGAACCAGTGGTTATTCAGCAACGGGACCAACAGCTTTACGTGATTTCCGAACCATGTCGAGAGTGAACTTCTATCACCAGAAATACACATCTCTAACGATATTTTACCTCTTGTTACTTCTTCCTAATGAACACCATATTATTCTTTGGAAGCTTGAATTTCAAGTCAGTGGCCCCTTTGGTGTGCTTGTTCCATATGAATAGGGTTCATCTTATAATAATAATAGTTTTCCTGGTTCCCTGAAAAGGAACCTGGAAAAACTATATGCCGAAGTAGCTCCAGGACTCAAGCAGAGGGATGTGCTCCTAGGAACAGCGCACATTGTGAGAAAAGTGATGTTCTCCTAAGGAGGCAGGATGCAATCCGGAACCCCACACTATAAAAACTACCCAGACGAATTGGATGACTGTGGTAAAATAAATAAATAATAATAAATAAATAAATAAATAAATAAATAAATAAATAATATGAAGGTAGGAGACCCTCTCGCACACGTTTGTAAACTCTACGGAAACCATACGCCACTTTTAGTTATATCAATAACTTAATATGGTTAGAAGAGGACATTTCCTTAACCAGAATATGAACATCGGCCAGCTATTAGCAAATATCAGCCCAGGTGAGAAGAAAATAATAAGAACTGAAAAGACCATATGTAAAATCAATTTCACTGATGCTGCCATCCTCTTTAACAAAATAATAATAATAATAATAATAATAATAATAATAATAATAATAATAATAATAATAATAATAATACCTAATAATAATAATAATAAACAGAAAAACAACAAAACCATTGAAAAATAGAATGAATGAATTATGAATCCCGAAGACCCATTCCGTCTACATTGCCTTCAGATCAGACGACCGTTAATGACAGAACCCCGAATTTCACGGGGGCCCAGTGGCAAGTGGCGCCACCCCCCCACCACACCACCCCTTCCGCTGCCGCTAGCACTGCCGGCTGTCCAATAACAGTTTGCGAACTCATCTAAGACCCCAGGAATGCGTTATAACGACGAATATGACTATTCCGCTAAAACTTTACCTCGTTTCCGATAACAACAACGGACGGGACTTACCGTCCTCCATGATTCCCTAATATCCCAAGAGGCGAGTCTCGTAAATTACGACAGAAGTGGCACTCGATACGACCCACTTTTCCACGGAATATGCACTAAGTGTTTCGTGTATGTGTGGGAGATATAATATATATATATATATATTATATATTATATATATATATATATATTATATATCATATTATTATTTTTTTTATATTTATATATTATGATATATATATATATATATATATTATTATTAATAATATATTATAATATATATTAATATATATATACAGTTACATTTATTGACCGCCTCGTCTTCCCAGCAGTATTTAATTAATTGTATTTCTAAATGAGCAGCCATGTTTTCTTCTAAAGCAGCTGATTTTGGGAGAGAACACGCGGTAGGAAGGGTGAAAAGGAATTTCCGGTCAGACTGAATGTTAGGGTAAGATGGGCAAATCACGAGAGCAGCTAGGCCTCGATATGGGTTTTAGGACCCCTACAATAAGACCTTTTCCCTTCCAAATTTGCTGGCTGTTGTTTACCAATTTCAGGCAGTGCCCGAGGCGGTGTATGAAATCCCCATGGTTCCAAGACACCCAGCATCTTTCTCAGTCGAAGCTACACCTAAAGCAAGGCGGACGTTCCTCTTCTCTCCTCCTCTGACGGGACGTCAGCCCTTTGTCCAAACGCTGATGGGACTATCTTCAGAGCACGACACATGTCCAAGCCTCAAGTAATTAAGGTACGTCTAGAAAGTGTAAACTCCAAACCAGCTCTTTTTCTCCAAGACGACTCTTGCTAATTTCATTTTCAATTCTCCCTTGTATCCCTCTTACATCAAAAGCCCTTTGTCCTCATCGGGCCATGTGCTTCCCCTTGTGAGTTGTTAAAGATTAAGTCTTCAGGGCATACCTCAGATAAACACTAGAGTTCCTTTTCCCCACTGTTAGAGAAAACTGAATAATTGTAACTTGTGCAAGAAGTCCTTTTTTATTTTGTCTAATCTGGGATCTTTTCCAGATTTGCCGAGTCACGTGTCCAAGTCTTCACGCCCGCAAGTGCTGCTTTACTGCAAGACATATGAACAATCTTCAAAGCCAGCTTTTACATGAAACTCATTTTTAGCCAACTATCCCCTTTTGAGAGATAATATAGGTCCCACGTGTGGACAAGTTGCATTTACTTTCCCAGGCTATTAAGCAGCCTCCTGTAAATAAATGTATGTAAAGTAATTAGCTGAGTTTTCTGGCGACCTCCTCTAGAATAAATTAACACAATAAATCCTTTTAAGGTAAGTTTCAAGTAATTTATTCTGCATTTTCCCTCAAATATTTTCCTTTACGTATTTGGGCCCTTCAGGCCAGGGCTTCAAATGTAAATATTATATATATATATATATATATATTATCTATATATATATATATATATTATATATATATATATATATATGTATATACAATAATATATATATATATTATATATATATATATATATATATATATATATGCTACTGGTCACTTTTTACCAGATACATATGTAATAATTTTATAATAACAATATATATATCTATATATATATATAATATATATATATATATATATATGTTTTGTAAAAAATTTGAATTATACTGGCGGCATGCAATGTCACCAGGCCTCCCTCCCACCACCTCCCCAAAACACATATATTACTCATATCTCGGTTTTTCGTGTTTAGTATTATTCACTACAAATGCCAGAATCATATCCCACGATCACTGCATTCTGATACTCAGATAAAAATAGTACAAAAACCAAGGAATTGAAAGCAGCAGTACTTTTTTGTACTTTGTAGTGAACGACCAAGAGGCACATTCCCTGGAACTCTCATTTCTCTGAAAAATTAGTTTTCCTGAAAAATCAGTCTCCATTTTCCACCTGAGCAGGCCAACTGCAAAATTACAGATGAAAACTTCTCAAGTAAAGAACGAGAAAGAAAATGGAGGACTTTTCTTGAGAGAGAGAGAGAGAGAGAGAGAGAGAGAGAGAGAGAGAGAGAGAGAGATACCTGCAACTTTCTCTGACGAGAAACACCAAACAAACAAACGAAATCTCCATCAAAAGTACTTGGAAAAAAAAAATTAAAAATCTATAGCTTTCCTTGAGAGAAAACAATACTTGGAACTCTCACTGATGAGAAAAAACAAATGCAAAAATAAAAATAATGTCCCAGTAAAAAAAAAAAAAAAAAAAAAAAATCCCTTGAGAGAAAACAATACTTCCAACCTTCCCTGATGAGAAAAAACAAATGCAAAAATAATATGCCCGTCGATGAAAAAAAAAAAACCTAAAAAACAAACAAAGCTTTCCTTGAGAGAAAACATCGCCAGGAGTAACTTTCTCCGACGGGAAAAACGAAAGCACAAACGAAATCCCCGCAAAAAAAAAAAAAAAAAAAAAAAAAAAAAAAAAAAAAAAAAAACAAGCCAATGAGAGAAGCAGCCAGGCAG
Source organism: Macrobrachium nipponense (assembly GCF_015104395.2). NCBI lineage: Eukaryota > Metazoa > Arthropoda > Malacostraca > Decapoda > Palaemonidae > Macrobrachium > Macrobrachium nipponense. The sequence continues at coordinate 81,947,038 of NC_087210.1, read as the reverse complement.
CCATTTTTGCGGCCGAATCCGCGGCGGCTTCAAACCTGGATGAAGCAGGCGATTCGCAGGTTTCTATTTTAGTCGCGTTCCAAAAACGAATTCCCTTTGATCTCGGATTAGCGTTGACCAAAACAGTGAAATACCGGGGTTTGCGTTTTGAGGGCTGACGCCAAATAAGGCCCAAATGCGAGCAGGCGCGTCGCTGCGTACGAACAGCGAGCGGTGGCCAACTCTTAAAAATATTATTTAGTTTAAGTCGAGTGTTTATTTGAAATGTTACTCACTCTCTCAAACACGTTTCGTAAAAACCTTGTGGGGATACAAGTAAAAATACCAAATTATATAATCATTAGTTTAAATGGCATTTTTATTTCAAGTGTCACTCTCTCTCTCTCTCTCTCTCTCTCTCTCTCTCTCTCTCTCCTCTCAAACACGTTTGGTAGAAACATTGTGGGAAGGAAAGTAAAGAGACCAAATCTTAAAACTATTATTAAGGTTAAATTTTCTTCTTAAATGTCACTCTCAAATACGTTTTGTAGAAACCTTATGGGAATACAAGTCAAAAGACCAAATTTTAAAAATATGAGTTTTTGTCGAGTTTTTATTTGAAATGTCACACACTCTCTCTCTCTCTCTCTATAACACGTTTCGTAGAAACCTTGTTGGAATACAAGAAAAGAGACCAAATCTTAACAAATATTATTAGTTTAAATCGAGTTTTTATTTCAAAAGTCACTCTCTCTCTCTCTCTCTCAAACACGTTTTGTAGAAACCTTGTGGAAATACATAAAAAGACATTCAAGAATAAAATTAAAAAGACCAAGTCTTAAATATATTATTCAAGTCGAATTTTTAATTCAAATGTCCCTCTCAAACACGATTTGCCGAACAAATGACAGTCAAGGTTAGTAGCTAAAATAATTGATATGCCCATTTTTTGAAGATTTTTATTCAATCAAACTTTAAATATATGGCTTCCATAATAACGAAATCTTGTTAAATATTTCCTAATTTCCTTAGGATCAGAACTAATATGGTATTAGACGTAACGAGGACATTTATCCTTCACTATTAGCAACCCATATGTCCTACGTAATACATCACTGAGTATTTTCAAAATTGCTCCAGGAAATTAAAAACAGAACTTTAATTTTCTAGGTTCTATACAAGACGAATATCTATCTGTCCCTTAAACCGAGGGGAACCACCCACTGAAAGTCTACCGTATAAATTGTCGAAATAAACCACCATTCGGTCTTATATATCTGAAATTGTAGAAGGCAGAAGCTCGGATATAATTTCTCGGATCAATAGCACAAAAAAAAAAAAAAAAAAAAAAAAAAAAAAAAAAAACACACACACACAAAACACCTCAACTGCAGACCATCTCTAGCTGTAAGGGTGTAGGAGACGTACGTATGGGACGAAGGGACGTAAGCACTACACCCATACATGTCCCCATACCATTACAATTAGCATTGAATGGGGGGACATGAAAATCATTCACTGTATATTGCCCATTGCCGAACTTTAAATACAAATAAGGCAAATCGCGCACACAGTTAGAAATGGCAATTACTATAAGATCAGAATTAAAAGCTCTAATAAAACGAGAAAAAAATAAATAAAGCAATGATACCCGATTAACGAACTAAGGGAAATTTAATATATGATTAAACATGAAACGTAACTAGGTCATAAAGACGACATTACTATTATTATTGTTCAGAAGAGGAACCTTATTCATACGGAACAAGCCCACCACCAAAGGGGCCACTGTCCGAGCTTGCTTCAAAGAACACGGTGCTCACTAGGAAGTAAGACGTTACAATGGTGCAGCAAACAGCAATATACATTACAAACTACAAGGTAACAAAAATATGAAGGAAATACCATGAAACACAAATTACAATCCAACTGAAGTATAATGCCAATAGAGGAATCAAGATGCAAGAAATTGGAGAGAGAAAAAAAAAAAAAAACTCGCAACGATTCCGAAATGGGAGCAAAGGAGGAGGAGTCATACGCGAGAACGATGAGAAAAATAAGAGAGAGAGAGAGAGAGAGAGAGAATGTCGTAATTACTTAGTGGAAGACTACAAAATACATATATACATACGCATATATATAATACATGTGTGTATATATATATATATATATATATATATATATATATATATATATATACGTATATATATATATACACACATGTATATATATATATATATATATATATATATATATATATATATATATATATATATATATATATATTATATATATATATATACTAGCAAACTTACCCATCGGTGCAGAAGTGAAAAATTTATATGTACTATTTGTTCAGCAATATCAAAATAAGGGCGATTACACGAATAGTCTCTCTCTCTCTCTCTCTCTCTCTCTCTCTCTCTCTCTCTCTCTCTCTCGTAACGTAATTCAAGGGACGATCACTTAACGCAGAGAAATTCTTATTCATTGTTGTTTCCCCTCTTTTAATGATATTTCTCTCTCTCTCTCTCTCTCTCAAAGTAAGTGAAGGGACGATCGATGAACGTAAAGAAGTTCGTATTCATTATGGTTTACCCTCTTTTAATGATTCTCTCTCTCTCTCTCTCTCTCTCTCTCTCAATGTAAGTCAAGTAACGAAGACGTTAATGGGATTATCGGATTACTTAGCTCTCAAATCACAAATTATCTCCTCTCTCTTTCTCTCTCTCATTTTTCGATAGCAAGATAAAATTATAAAATTGTAGTGCATTAATGTCGTTAAATGGCTCTCTCTCTCTCTCTCTCTCTCTCGTCGGTGACTTTCATTTACGGAACAGGGATCTTGACTGGTTCGTTTCTTTGTCAATTACTTTGCACGGTGATACGAATAATAAAGTATCTTTCTTTTCATTATGTTACTGCAAAGACGCAACTTGTATGTCAGTGCGTTATGGCTACTGATAAATGCTCTTATGATCCTGTATCTTCCAAAAAAAGAGTAGAAAGTAGGAACTTGTCAGTTTCCTTTTTATTATGTCCACTGGCAGGATCGAAATTCCGAAGCAACATTACCAGGTAGTACTTCTTCAACGTTATTTTGTGCACTGGCAGTCCCGATGGATTTAAGTTATTCAGAAAATCTTGCGGATATTGATGATAATTTTCATCTATTGTGTCCTAGCTGAAATATTCGCGACTTTCTCCGGGGAAGTTGTACAGAAATTATGTAAGAAAAATCGTAAAGTAACTAAGTCTACGGGAATAACCAGCCTCGTTTCACGGCCAGAAACAGCTCTGTTTCAGGGAATCCCTTCTCACCCCCACCCCCTACAAAGGAGGGGGGTAGGTTGGATGAAACTCCATTACAAACCATCTTAGGGGTCCTCACCATACCCCTGCCAAGTTTCATGCCCATCTGACCAGCCGTTTGGCCGTGATCGAATGACAGACAGACAGACAGACAGGCATTACGCCCATTATAGTATGATAATATGTGTGTAAGTTTGTAAATATAACCCTTGGAAAACGTCTAAAATAAGCGTATTACATCATGAAGATTAACCTCGCTAATTAAAATGAAAGACAATCCTTTCGTCCAAAAGATATGAGCAATAAAAAAAATAAAAAAAGGAGCAAGAGAGAGATAGAGATAAAAGAAAAAATAAATTAAAAAAACGGCAAAGCTGTAAAGGGAGAAGTTGATTATCATCAACTCGGGAAAAAAACGAATGATTAAAATAATAAAAAAGAGAAGAGAAGAGAGACAGAAACAGAGACAGAGAAAGAGAGAAAGAAAAAAAGACCACTGACCAAAGGGTGGAATGTACCATAATAAGAGGTTAATTTAACTCGGACGGGGGGAGCCACAGCGCAGTAATTAGCAATAACAACAAATAAGAAAGCAAAAGAGATAAAGAAACCGACAGAAGGGGGAACGTACGAAAAAAATAACTCATCAAATATCTTACTCCAAATCGTTTCACGCGATTTGATTCTGTAGCAATCTCATTAGAAAAGCCATACGCGCGGAGGTCACTGTAAGTACAATATTACCGCTGGAGAATTATGCGTTTTGATTAGCCGTTAAACTCTACTGAAGGACAAATGACTGGCAAGTTGAATAACTTGGGCGACATGATTAATTGCTTTCATGTCAGATATTTACTTCAAAAGGCATTTACAGGCAGGGGAGATAAAGTATGTTTGTAAGTACATATATGAATTTATATTAATGTATATATAAATGTGTATATATACACATACATGCATACACATATATGTACACGCACACACAACATATATAAGAAACAGAGAGATGTACACATGGGTATAAAACCTCTTTCACAAGGAGTTACTTTCGCGTCTTGGAGGATCCCGCCCGCCCTCTTCTTCCCCTCCCCCCCCAAAAAAAAAAAACAAAAAAAAAAAAAAAAACTTCAGACTCCCTCTGAAGGAGGAACGGAGGCGGGTGGAGGTCCTGCGGGAGTGAAGGATACGGGGGAAGGGGGAAGGGGGGAGGGTTTGTAATAATGAGATGCAGCACTAAAACACTATTTGCTGGAAGGCATCCTCATCCCGTTCTCAGAGAGCGGTGGCAGCTGTTATAAACGATTCTCAGTTAAGTATTCATTAATTCAATCAACGGGAAACCAACCTCCAACTAACTTCCCCCCCCCCCCCCCACCCCCCCCCCCCCGCCAAATACGCCGGCGTTACACGCTGGGAATTATGGGCCCATTATTCATATCAAAATATGGGGGGGGGGGGGGGGGGGGGGGGGGCTCTTTCTCGTAATTACACCCGTTTGGCGGCTGCGCTTTCCAGGAGCTGAGGTCAATGAACGGATGATGCTGCTACCACATATATAGTGTAATAGGAGATTGGTGCCTGATCACTGACCCCTTATTCTGAGGAAACTGACCCCTGATACTCAGGTCACTCGGCCTGATTCTGAAGTCACACTGACTGACCCTTCTTCTAAGGTCACTGGCCCTAGCTCTGAGATCACTGATGACCATGATTCTGAGGACACTGGCCCTTATTCCAAGGACACTGACCATGATTCTGAGGTCACTGGCCCTTATTCTGAGGTAACTGACCCTGAATCTCAAGCCACTGGTCAATGACCCTCATTTTGAGGTCATTAACCCTCATTCTGAGGTTACTGGCCCTTACTCTGAGGTAATTGCCCCTGATTCTGAGGTCTCTGACCCTCATTCTGAGATTATTGGACATGATTTTAAGGTCACTGACCCTGATTTTGAAGTCACTGACCATGATTCTGAGTTCACTAGCCCATATTCTGAGGCAACTGACCCTGATTCTGAGGTCACTCACCCTCATTCTGAGATCACTGGCCATGATTTTGAGGTCACTGATCCTGATTCTGAAGTCACTGGTCAATGACCCTCACTCTGAGGTCAATGACTCTCACTTTGACTAAATATAAAATAAATTGCTATGTAAAAACAGCACAGTATAAAAAAAATATCAATGAAAGCATTTTTTACCGGAACACGAAAAACCCTTTGAAATAATACCAACAATTGTAGACTTCTTGAAGCAGAAAAAATGACAGAAAAAATAATATTAGCAAATTACTCTTTATCTTCTACTCTGTTTCTATCAATTTTGGAATCTCTTACTACGTATGAATTGATAAACCAGATTATTTTTATCAATTCACTGTTCAATAACAAAACAATTTTTTTTTCAAACAGTCGATTAATATGAACGAAAAATAAATAAATAAATCTGAAATTTTTGAATCTCCAATAAAAAAAAATTTATTAAAATCTACCATACGCAAAATTGAGCGCAGCATAACAGATAATCCAGCTAATGGTCCATCTAATTATAGTTTGCCAATAGGTATAATCGCAACAAATCGGTTCCAATTACCTGTGTGAAACGTGATTGAAAATAATGGTAGCTGTGCCACTATTTGGCTTGTCGTCGTACTTCTATATATATATATATATATTTATATATAATATATATATATATATATATATATATATATATATATATATATATATTATATCTTTATGTATATATACACACACAAAAACACTGCATGGAGATACCTTAGCATATCACATTCAGGATAACCTCACCACATAAAGGCTGCAGACTAGACGGTAGTGCCCACAAACACCTTACCTGAAAAAAAAAGAGACAATTATTAACATTGTATAATGGTGGAATAAAATCTCTCTAACTAAAAACTCCAATAGATACAGACACCGTCCACACCCACTCAATACTATTTCCAAAACAATCACTTTAG